>NC_068992.1:22991174-22993338 GCF_001194135.2 Octopus bimaculoides
TGTGTGTGTGTGTGTGTGTGTGTGTGTGTGTGTACATATGTATATTTACATGCAGACGGTGGTCAATGTTCACACCGTTTCCATCTGTATTAGTCAAACAGAAGAGACAAAGGAAGACAATTTCCAAGGCTACCACACCGAAGAACCGAAACAGAAGCTAGTCGGTTCCGATACAACTTTTTAACAATAAACTACAGACAATTTACTGACAATATGACTATTAAATATTATATTACAATATATGTCTGGGTCATATTGTGGTTCAACACATCAGACGTCACTGGAATGGGATTGCTGATCGTTCGAATAAAACATTCATGAGTTAAGAATTCTGCATACATTAACTTGTTTGCCACCCTGACAACCTTCATACATGTCTGCATCTTTGTCGGTATGCTCTCTCGCGCGCATTGTCTGTCCAGCTGAAATAACTTTACGTATATTCATATTTTCTCTCCGACCCCTTTCCTCACTTACCTCGTTTCCATCCACATCTCACCTCTTTTTTTTTGTATTTGTTACCCCTCCCTATCTACATAAATATGTATGTGGGTATAGTTAAATGTATTTATATCTAAAATATGTTTATCACTTTATCTACACACATACACAGAGGCAAACGCAGAGAAAAATACACCTGCATATATATCTATATGTGTGTGTGTGTGTGTGTGTGTATATATATATACCGTCGTATTTTATATGCCTGTATGAGTTCTCTCAATGTTCCATACTTTATATTCAACACTTCAATGACACCGTGTAAAGGAAATCAAACAAATACAATGACACCAACATATTTTTATAAAATAAGCGACAAAGCACCAAAGCTAACACCAAGTACCATATTGTGGTATAAATATTTAACACATAACGGTGAAGTAATTTCATATTCTCAACCAAATAGTGTGTTGACTATCGGTTTCGACAGATAAACCATAAATCTATAGATAAAAGTCTCTTAATAGCATAGGCTCTAAAATTTGTTGGAAAACTTTTGATCAGATGAGTGTTGTTCGTATCAATTTATCTACTGATGTTAGTTATTCTTTACAGGAAGTTTATTTTTGCGTCTCATATGTAACGTATATGGCGGATGCATATGGCAGATGGCTATGGCACAATGAGAATTACAGTGAGAATTGTAATACATGTGGAAACGTCATTTATATTCGTATTTAAATGATAATAAACTGCCAAATATTGTTTTAAATGAATTATGAAATATTTTAGTTTGTCAACTGTCTAGCTCGGCACCTGCTGATAAAAAAAGGTTATCTTCGTAATTGCATTTTATTTTATATTGTATCTTGCCGAGAATATGTTTCAGACAAGTTTTATATTGCACTTAAATATTTGATATCGTGTTTTGCATTTGCCGGTTTGAGTAAAATTGTTTCCTTTGGCAACAAACGAACATGATGTTTTTTGACTGAACGTACAGCATTGAAAATGTCTCCAAATTCATAAATACCAGGAAGCAATTGTCCATATCAGTTCTTGGAGGGGCGACCAGTTCCAAACCGTCATTTACTTTTCCTTATTATGGATGAAATTCTCGAAACTTAAGTACACTTGTGTATAATTTTTCTCCATACCATAACAACACCAACTTTTTCGGACACTTTTTTCATATATTATTTTGCCTGTTCTTTCTTTCTACAGGATCTGTAATGGAAACAAAGTGAAAGTAAAGCCACATCTTATGCTGCAGACCATATTAAATCACTTTTTTATCATTACTCCAGCACCAACCGATCGTAGGTTATGAATGAATAGATACTGGGTGTGTATAGATATTCAACATTTTTGAGAAATTAGATTCACAAAGACGTTTTCGGCAACTTTGAAACAGGATGAAAGTGATCTACTTCATAAGTAAATTTGAGAGGAAAACGGATAAATTTTGATGTTTTCGATATCAACCAAATATCTTTGTTCCATCTTCAGACCAAACTATCTTTCTTTTATTCTTTTATTCTTTTATTCTTTTATTCATTTACTTGTTTCAGTCATCTGACTGCGGCCATGCTGGAGCACCGCCTTTAGTCGAGCAAATCGACACCAGGACTTATTTTTTGTAAGCCTAGTACTTATTCTATCGGGTCCTTTTTGTCGAACTGCTAAGTTACGGGAACGTAAACACACCAGCATCGGTTGTCAA
>NC_068992.1:22993348-22996273 GCF_001194135.2 Octopus bimaculoides
ATATATATACATATATACATATATACGACGGGCTTCTTTCAGTTTCCGTCTACCAAATCCACTCACAAGGCCTTGGTCGGCCCGAGGCTATAGTAGAAGACACTTGCCAAAGGTGCCACGCAGTGGGACTGAACCCGGAACCATGTGGTCGGTAGGCAAGCTACTTACCACACAGCCACAAAGGAACAAAGGTGGTGGTATGTATGAATAATATGGGCCGCGAATTATATATTTTCTTTCTTACGTGTAAATATGGTAAGTTAAAATCTAAAGGAGTTGGCTAGGTTAGAGGCTGCCATTGTTGACAATTCAGCTCTTTGTTTAATACACTTCTAATGAGTTATCTCGGGTCAGGTTACTGTCAACATGTTGCTTCATATAATATAACATTTTACAAATCACTTGTAGCTTCATAATGTTGTAGGTTCATAAACTGTGGTTTAGCGATTTTATTGTGAGATCGTGGCACAATTCTAAAGTTAGTGACTTATAAGTTTAATTTGATGGTTCCCATGATAACATCGCGAATGCTTCAGTGCTTTGTATAAGTTTAATGAAAATAGCAATACCTATAGAATAGATGCAGCGAACTTGAAACATGGGAAATAAGGCGAATATCAATGTGTTCTCGGTATTCTTCAATAGCTGTTCGAAATTCTTGAAGTGCCGATTTTAATTTGAAGTACCCTAAAAATAAATGTTTTTCACTATATTATTCATGGTGGTACTGAGAACTTTGGAAGCAAAACAGTAATCTCCGAGCATATGTAAGTCATAATGAAGTAGGTAAAAACTGCTGATGTGAGGAAATTATTAGCTGTACGTTTATTTATAGAAAACGATTGAATATAACAGCAGCACCTACGTATTATTTGAAAAAAACTTATTAAGAAAACACATTGAAAGCAGGGGAATTCATTTGGTTTAGAAAAATCTGTGGAATATTTTACAGTGGTCGAAACGACAAGACTGAAAATAGAAATGTTACATGAATTATAAATGAAATGGATTAAGTAATTATGATTTATTCAAGTTTGCAAGTTTCTGTTTATAGAGTGTTATTACAAGGGAACGAGTGAAAATCAAAAATATTAGTTTTACACAATACGCAAACGGGGATATTCGCGTGTCACATGACCAGCTGGATGTAGAAATCCCTTTTTTCGTCTCAGATCACATTCAACAGTCATATGATATAGTATAAATAGGTCCTAGACGTGATGATTAAAGGGCGTGATGATCACGGCTTATTTACTTTAGTTTACTATTCTGCGAGAACATTGTTAACATGGTCCCCGATATGAACAATAACACATTATCGTCATCAGTAACTATAACAGAAATAATAAAATAAAATAAAAAAACAAAGCACGAAAATATTACATGAAAAGCAAAATTCTTAATAATGAGATTATTCCGTCTTCGTTCGTATGAATGAACACGGTAGATTTCTTTGAGCATTAATAAACTAATATAATTGCTTATTCAATATAAGACTGCAGAAGACTACTTAAATAACTATCAAAGAAAAGTTTCAATTCTAGCGTTTAATGAGAGGTTAACTGAAAGAAAGGATGGGAATTATTTTTCTGGTCGCATTATTCTGATTTAAATAAATGTGAATAATTACCAGACTTATCCATGAGTTTATAGGAATGTCTTTTTGGCCACATAAAGAGAAGATAAAGTAACTTGTGTTCCTGTCGCTTTGAGTGTTAAGAACTAAGATGTTTGGTTCAAGTAATATCCATTGTACACCACTCTTTCTATCCTTCCTTTCTTTCTCTTTTATATTAATAGTCTTATAATTAGCTTGCTTACGTACATTAAAACTATCTAATAGACTGCAAAGCAATCATATCAGTTCTAATTTACAATTGGCCCGAATGATGTTCTTCTGCATTTGATTTCTAATTGGTTTTAAGAATACATTGTTTTAATAAGAAAATCTGCCTGTGAGCTGGGTGTGATGTTGACCGGGAGATAATGTATTTATGTCAATTGAAATAAATAACTTATTAATAAGTAGAAGTTTAATTGCTAAAACAATCGTTGCATCTATATACATAGATATATAGGTATATAAAAGAAAACACACACACACATACACACACACACACAGAAGCAGGCTCAGTTGTAGCTATATAGAAAGAAGGTTTCTTCCCTCCAAACCACATGATTCTGTGATCAGTTCCAGTGCAGAATGGGCGGCCAAGTGGTTTTCACTGTAACCCTAGGCCGACCAAAGGCTGTAAGATGTCTTCATATCTTCAAAGCTTGTGTAGCCGATCAACAATGTTTTAAATAATAATAATCTTTTCTACTATAGGCACAAGGCCTCAAATTGTGGAGAGGAGTATGTCGATAACATCGACCCCAGTATTTTACTGATACTTATTCAATCGACCTCTTAACGATGAGGCAAATTCGACATCGGTGGAAATTGAAACCAGAACACAAACACGAACGAAATAACAGTAAGCATTTTCACGGCGTGCTAGTGATTCTTGGAGCTGGTCGTCCTAATGATAATGATATCCATCATCACCTGACAATTGGTGCTTGTTTACTTTACATTCCCGTAACTCAGCGGTCCTGCAAAAACAAGCCGACAGAATAACTACCACATTTTAATATGCTACTTGGGGCGATTTCTTCGTCTAAAATTGTTCAAGGCGGTGCACCCACATGGTCGCATTCAAACGAGCCCACAACCTACGGGACCTCTTGGTCCACAGCTTCTTCCCCAACCCAACCTCCCAACCTGGCTCATTCCCCTGCTCCCGCCCACGCTGCCGCACTTGCCCTTACCTCTCCAACACCACCCTCCTCACCAGCACCCATCACCGACCCTATCACATCACCGACTCCTTCACCTGCACTTCTACCAACCTCATCTATTGCCTCTCCTGCTCTCTCTGCCAT
>NC_068992.1:22998834-23000979 GCF_001194135.2 Octopus bimaculoides
TATACATATATATATTATGATGGCTGTCAATGGTGAGCGAGGAAAACCACCACTATCAGAAATATTATGCTCTTAGTGAAATATAGTCTACACTTGTGACTCAGCTGCTGGCTAATGAACCTACCTCGTGATACAAAAATACCTGCCCGTCGATGTTGCATACCAAGATTCTCATTCACACCACTGGTGTTACTTTCCAAGGCTTCTTCACTGGAGATGCAATTATGTATGTATGTATGTATATATGTGTGCATATATGTATGTACGTATGTGTATACGCAAATATGTAGTTGAGACAAGTGGTTTGCATTTCTATAGTGACATGATAATGTTAACATTTGCGAAAAAGTAAAAACATTCTCTAGACTCGGACATTTTCCTTTTTACGTGTATCATGCCTCAACCAGTCACGTTCTCGCGAGGACACTCACACGTTTTCATACACATATACACACGCAGAATCAGATAATCATATATTTTCAGAACCGTCCTTTTCTGTCATTTCTTTCTGTGATTTTCCTATCTTCCTATTTCATAATTCATTTTCATAACGAAATCTATTCTTGTATACTAGCCAAGAAAATACGGAAATTTTATTCATGCATTGGTACATTAATGTAGTAAGATAATAGAATATATCAATACACTAGTTTTGAATATATTCTGTAAATTTTGATGAACAGAACTGGGATTTTTATTTAACAGAGCGTCTTCATTTCTGGGGATATATTGACAGAACGTAACTGATAACTCCAAGCAGAAAGAATTGCCAAACAATTTCAATTTTAGAATATACCTCAGAGAATATCAGTTTGTTGAGCCACGGCCGTGCTTCAGTTTCATATCTTTTTCCATCATTCACTTCTGATTTTTAAGATTTCTGCTATCTTCCAGTCATTTTTCTTCCCAAATAATAATATCCAAAAATACGCAGCAGTAAATGTCTCAATGCTTAAAGTGAAGCAAGAATGTACTTCATATCAGAAACTAAGTTCTACAACTTTTGGAATTCTTTATCACGGCTATAGACAGTACCAGATGTCTAGAAAAAATGTCACCGTTTCCGAACATTTCAAAAAATATTGCGTACGTGCAGGCCGCTATGATATAGCTATTATGTGGATCATCGATTGAATTTTGAGATTTATCTAACATGGTTGATATTAAAACACACAAAAATGTTTTCTTTAAATACGTTCCAGGCTTCATTTTTTTTTTGCCTAGAACCAATAGTTGTAAAACTGGAGGGCAAGTGTGGAACATTACAACAGAAGGTGATTTGTTATATGTACAATAATTGAATATTAACATAAATATTTCCCAATTCAATTAGTCGAATAAAATTCTCTTCGATCCTTGTGTATAAAAGAGTTAACCAGTTTCATTGTTATATCAACAAATAATCTACCAAACAATATTGCGAACATATAAGAATTCGTTAGTCAGATCTATGCCCGATCACGTCACCACGTGACCGGCCAGGCTATCAGATAGTGTTATACATCACTGGTCAGAATGTGTTTTTGCATTGTTTTCACCTTCAAATGACGCCACCCCGCTGGCTGGTCGAGCAGGCCAACATTCCCACCTCAACCAAAGGAGGGCTGGAGCAACGAGAAGTGAAGTGTTTTGCTGAAGAACACAATGCGTAGCCCAGTCAAGGAATCGAACCGACGATCTCACGATCGTGAAGGCATAAACCTAACCTTCACTTATGCCCCATAGATGTTCTGTATCACTGTTGTGACATTAATATTTTTTGAGTTTCGTGAATGTTGTTACATAAGAATTGATATTGATTGACGCAACATAATTTGGCTAACCATCCCGGATACAGAAATCATTTTCATAAAGAATATACTTCCTGGACACTTATACGTCTTTGTAGTTCAAAATACTTGGCACTGTCTGCTCTAAACTATTTCTCTCAACTTATGCTTGATGCATTTATTCATACATACATACATACATACATACATACATGCATACGTACATGCACACATACATACATACATACATACATACATACATACATACATACATGCATGGATATATACAGGCATAGATACTTGCATTCAACCATACATACATTCATTCATACATAGTACCCACATAGGCTTATATATATATATGTACGTGTATATA
>NC_068992.1:23001936-23003829 GCF_001194135.2 Octopus bimaculoides
TATATATTATATATATATATATATATATATTATATATTATATATACACACACAAACATACATACAGATGCACACATATGCGGGTGAATACATGAGTAAGTTGATATACGCAAGCAAATATATGTTTATAAATACTAGGCCAATACCTAACATTTTCTAACCTCAGTTTTATAAAAAATTGACATCTGAACTAGAATAATGATGCATTCCTCGAATTTGAACCTCGTTCTAAGAATAAGATTAAGTTATTTTTTCCAAACTAGTACAAAGGTCATGTGCAATAATTAGTTTCTTCTCATAGCTTCAACTAAATCTATTGATTGCAGACTTGAATAGAATCAAGATAAGTCAACACACACACGAACACACACACACGAACACACACATACACACACACATACTGTTTTCCTATTATAATTTCTGAAATTTCAAATTAGTTTTCAAACACACCAACCGACCTAAACCCGCACTTCAAATCTAAATACAGCTTTATATAAACTGTCAAAAATTTTCCCCATCTGAGTGCTATGATTTTAGATGATATAATAACTACACCTATTTACTCTGCACAACATTCTCTCTCGTAGAATTTCAGAAGTACTATTTTTATAAAATACTTACATTATAACATATATTTGAGAGGGTTAGCAGACCGAAACTTTGAAATCACGATCATCTTTCTGCTAAAATTTTAGTAAACCTGTATTCTACCAACATGTATTGAGCATTTCTGCAGTTTAACGTTCTTTTCATATATAACTTGATATAAAAAATAAAACACGCGTGCCTATATGCTTATATGAGTATGCATAAGGGCATGTATTTATATAATATATAGTGCGTACAGGTGATATTTGTCGGGTGCTGGAAATTGCCTTGCTTTAAGATTATTTTGAAAGACCCGGCTGGAGGTCCAACCTTCCGATTTCTTTTACAGGGCTTAGAAAAACTGAAGGACTGCTGCAGTGTGTGAATCTGAGAGGGGAATATGTTGAATAAGATCATGATAAATTGATACCGATCGTGAGATTCTGAGTTCGAATTCCGGACCGGGCTGCGTGTTGTGTTCTTGAGCAAGAGACTTTATTCCACGCTGCTCCAGTTCACTAAGCTTTAGAAATGGGTTGCGACGTCACATGTGCCAAGCGGTATCGGCCCCTTTGCCTCTCCCTTGGATAACACTGGTGGCGTGGAGAGGGGAGACCGGTATGTATGGGCAACTGCTGGTCTTCCATAAACAATCTTACCCGAACTTGTCCCTTGGAGGGGAACTTTCTAGGTGCAATCCCATGGTCAGTCATGATCGAATGGGGGTCTCAACAGTTGTGGTAGTACAGAAGTAGCAGAAGTTTCTTTAGTTCGCGTAAAAATATTACTTGTAGTAGTGGCAGTAGTTACAAGCAGCAGCAGAAGCTGTAGAAAGAGCAGTAGTGGTAGTAATAGTAGTAGCTTCAACTGTCGCGGCAATAGTAGTAGCAATAGTGGCGGTCGTATTTGTACTAGTAGCAGTAGTGGCAGTAGCATTAGTAGAAACGGCAGTAATAATGGCAGCAGCAGCAGCAGAAGTAGTAGTAGTAGTAGTAGTAGTAGTAGTAGCGATATGAGCTGATACTTTAAATGTCGAGACATTCATCTACCGAACATAATATTTACAAGCAGATGGGAAATGTGTTGATGAGGTCTCATATACCTGACACTGGACGACCAATATCATAATTTTAAATATTTATCTAGTTGCAGGCGTGGCTGCGTGTGTCTCTAACCACATGGCTCCAGGTTCAGTCCTACTGAGTGGCACTTTAGACAGTAGTCTTCTACTATAACCTCGGGCCGACCAAAACCTCGTGAATGGGTTTGGTAAGCGGAAACTGAAAGAATCCCATCGTATATATAT
>NC_068992.1:23003999-23007053 GCF_001194135.2 Octopus bimaculoides
AGTCTTCTTCTATGATATGGTATTACACAGTCAAGTGAAAACAAATCATCTGCTGGCCCATCGAATGACACTTCAAACATACCACTCTTACTACTACTACTACTACTACTACTACTACTACTACTACTACTACTACTACTACTACTACTACTACTACTACTGTCTGTGGTCAATTGTTGAGACTTGACAGATCACTAAAGACTCGGTGCATTTTTACCCACATTGTGTTACGAAGGAATAATAATAATAATAATAATAATAATAATAATAATAATAATAATAATAATAGTAGTAGTAGTAGTAGTAGTAGTAGTAGTAGTAGTAGTAGTAGTAGTAGTAATGCCTACAAACAGCAAAGACATGTTAAGAGCAAACTCCAGAAGGAGTCACCGAAAATGAGAATTGCAAAATGCTGTGGGATGCAATGATTCAGTGCGATCCCCGTCGATGTTGTCGTGAATAAAAAAAGATAGAACATGTATGATAATCGACATTGCATTCTCCGGTGACAACGTGATCAATGTGAAAGAAGAAAAATTAAGCAACTCTAATGATTTTAAGTGGGAAATACGAAGGTTGTGGTCAATGAAGCGAGTAGACGCGATACCGATAGTAACTGGTGCATTTGAAAATATCAACACATATCTACCAGCATGACTGAAAAAGATCTGTGCAAGTGTGGAGGTAGAGCAAGTACAAAAGTCAGCATTGCTTGGAACAGTAAGAATTCTTCGCAGGGTTCTTGAAGCATGGCCATTAAACAAGTGTCACCTTAGTCTGCTGGCTGTGGACCGACCCATCAGACCCAACAAAATAAGCTGTGACTTTTCATATAATAATAATAATAATAATAATAATAAAATACTACTACTACTACTACTACTACTACTACTACTACTACTACTACTACTACTACTACTACTACTACTAATAATAATAATAATAATAATAATAATAATAATAATAATAATAATAATAATAATTATAATAATAATATGAATACGAATCGCCGTAATATTAGTACATTCAAATGATGATGATCATTTTGATGATAATGAAGATGAGGATAAGGACAAGAAAGTTGATAATGCGGTTGCCACTGACAATAACGATGATGTATTAACTAATAAACAGAATTAATTATTTCTAGTGACCAATGAATTCAATTAAATTTGGCAAATATCTTGGGATGCTCTTCAACAATAAACTAGCTTAATTTCTCCCCCACACACCTTTTAGACACAAAATCAATTTGACTTCCACGGTGACAGTTATATCACAAACTATTTTTTTTTTTATTTCAAATCATTTCAATTTCTAATTTGGGAATATTAAATTTATAATGTTATTACACATTTTAGATTTTAATAATTGCATTCAGACTCCAGATATTTTGACAACTTTGTTGCTTTATCAATTCTTTTAGAACGCTTCTGAATTTTAATTCTCATATACAATTTTTGTTACTATCTTGAAATGCTTTCAACTGTTAGATAATAGTAACTCTTGCCATTCTGTTGGAGTCTAACTTGTGATAACAACATTACAGTGACCGGGAAATATTACGCAACAGTTTTTCGCTGTATCAGTGTTGAAACTGCAAACAAAACAACTGATTCGGTTACTATTTTATTATGATTTTAGTTTCTCGGTATAGAAAGGGTGTAGTGCTACTGACCTTCGGAGGCCTTCGTAGAGCAGTGAGATTTATGTAATCGCTACACTTTTATTCTTTTACTTATTTCTGCTCCAGAGGTACGTACATACTGGAGCACCACCATTAGAAATATGTCAGTAGTAAGTGAACCCCTGCGAGATAGACATGGGTTATGTCAATATTATGAATAACCGACCTAGGGTAAAAAACTACCTGAAGTGTTTAATAAGTAATGTAGCAAGTCGAACATATAAAGAGCGATACGAGGTAAGACGAAAGGAGCGGAAATACTCAAGTATTTGGCATGAGTCTAGCCTGTTTCTGAAAATCAGTGACCATTATCGTAACTGTAGGAAGAGCAGAAATAAAGACAATATGATTTACGACTGTGGGCCATAGAATGGACGGTGTCCGTGAGTAAATCAATGCCGGTTAATCGAGCAAACCTCTCTTGGCTGCAGCCTCGTTTAATGATAGCAGCACGGCTGAAAGTGAATGTGTTCACATCACCGGTACCATATCGATGTTTATTGATACCGGTATAATCAACGTTATAAATTATATTAATTTATTACTTTAGCTTACTGAGTCACACATATTAATAGTAGTAAAATTAACATTAGTAAGCCAGATACTTCAATGCAAAATATTGTATCTATTCTGAAGTCAGTAAGAACCGAAAAGTTAGAAACCGGCGGATTTTCGCATTTCCGAGAGTAGATCTGATCACATCCCTCTTATACCCGAATGTCCTTGTAGAACAAACTATACTTATTTCTTTACTGCTCACAAGGGGCTACACACAGAAGGGACAAACAAGGACATACAAAGGGATTAAGTCGATTACATCGACCCCAGTGTGTAACTAGTACTTAATTTATCGTCCCGAAAGGATGAAAGGCAAAGTTGACCTCGGCGGAATTTAAACTCAGAACGTAACGCTAGACGAAATACCGCTAAGCTTTTCGCCCGGCTAACGATTCTGCCAGTTCGCTACCTTAGAACGAACTATACTACGGTAGACATCACGAGAGAAATTCTCATAGTAACTACGCAGTGTAGTCAGTTCTCGCAGAACATACACGTAGAAGTGTGAATAAATATTAGCATTGCATTTAATGGATACCAATCATCAACAGTTGAGAATATGAATTAGATAACCTGTGTATATAATTCTTACCATGTCCGTTGCTTACATTAAGATTTTCCTCAATAAAATGAAAGTTCATATTTGTGAAGTTTATGTTGAATAACATGTACTGCAAATCTAAGGGCCACTTACATCCGCTGTTTACATGGATATGCAAACACACATTGTTGCTCCCATACGGCTATGGGTGATGAAAGCAAAGCAATATGATATATATGATATATATATATATATATATATATATATA
>NC_068992.1:23007164-23010599 GCF_001194135.2 Octopus bimaculoides
TATGGATATATATATATATATATATATATACATATGCATATATGTATATATATTTATAAATATAAAGAGAGAGAGAGGGACAGAGAGAGAGAGAGAGACAAAGAGAGAAAGAGAAAGTGAGAGAGATGCAAATAACACTTACCTCCATTTAATGATAATAATGTGTATCAAAATATGGAATATTTGTGGGATGTGGTAAATAATTGTTTTCAAAACCTTGGGAAAAGTTTGAGAAGGAGGCTATTAAGGAGACAAAAATAGTGAACGAGATATATTTAGAGAGTGAGTGATAGAGAAGACGAGAAAGAAAAGGAAGAAAAATAATAAGAAGAAGAAATAGAAGAAGAACAACAACAAAAAGAAGAAGAACTAGAAGAAGAAGAAGAAGAAGAAGAAGAAGAAGAAGAAGAAGAAGAAGAAGAAGAAGAAGAAGAAGAAGAAGAAGAAGAAGAAAACTGAGTGAGCTTGTATTGTGTTGAAATCTATATTTACAGATTTGAAAAATCGATACTGCTGTTGATTCAAGATGACAACATTGGGCAATATTAAATTTTAAGAATAACTAGTTACATTCTTACAGAGAAACAAAAACACATACACACAAATGCGCACACACTTACACAAACTCACAGACAAACTTTTATATATAAACACACACACATACGCACACATACACACAAGCATGTGCATCCACACAAACATACGCGCGCGCTCACACACACACACACACACACACACATACATACTCGTAGCAAACAAACAAAATGGACACAAAAGCCTACACACACAGTTATATATTTATTGTTTTGAAGACTTGTTCAAATGAGCTTTCTTATCGTTGCAGAAGATAATGGATTTCTAGATCCGTACTGTTCAGAAAATCAAATAAAAAATTTTTTTTCGAATTTATTCTCATAAACCGAGGCTTCCAGACAATTTCAAATTCTACCCCTTGTGCGTACAGACGTAAAAAAATACTGTAATATAAATTCATTTTCTTGCTTGTGTCCGTATATGCTCAATAGGGTGACGCTGAAATAGTAGATCAGAACAGAGAAAGAACGTGAAAGTAATGTGAAAAATATTTGATAATGGTTTCAAATTTTGGCATAAGACCAGCGGCTTTAGGGAAGGGCGTAAGCCGATTGTAGCGAACCTAGTGGTCCATTAGTGGTCATCCGCGAAAGGATGAAAGAGAATGTTCATCCTGGTGGAATTTCAGTTCAGAACGTAAGGATGGACGAAATGCCGCTAAACATATTGCATAGCGGGCTAAAAATTCTATCAGCTCGCAGCCTTAAGATGAATCATATATATAGAAGGAATGAGTATTACGAAGACAAGAACAAGTACAAGGAAAAGTAAAAAAATTATATCATAAATATATACATAAATATATATATCTATTATATAAATTGGTCGTGGGCGATCGTTGTATTCTTTCTTATCTTGTGGTTCACAGCCCATCGGTTGGGTAGATTCGCGTGAAAATTGGCACATAGGTGGAGAGGGTCCACAGATTGTGCTGCTGTTTGTATTTTTCCTAGCCCACATGTTTTCAGACAAAATTGATTAAAACCTTTCTAAAGGAATTCCCATATTTGTTCCACCATTAAAACAACCAGTTGCTCACACAACTGGCATATACCATATCGCTAGCAACAAGGGAAGTATAGGATGACAGTTTGCCAAAACTTTCGCTATGCTATATCTCTTCTTTCACCTCTTTGTGGGGTCAATAATCTTAATCGTTAGTTACAGTTTCTCATTCAAACTACACAATAGGATGAAGACAGCAGGGTGTTTTGAGGGAGATTTGGATGCTATTTCTACCATGTATAGCTACCATGTAGAGGTCTGAAATTAATTTTCATTCACATATTTGCATTTCAAAAATTTAACATAATCTTTTCCATAAATCAACTATCGTAAACATTTTATACGATGACCTCACATATTCTAGTATGTGTGTGTACGTTAAAAGACGTCAATCATCACAACACACACCTTCACCCACTCACTCTATCTCTCATTCTCACCCTCTTTCTCTCTCACATACACACGCGCAAGCACGCACGCACGCACGCACGCACGCACGCACGCACGCGCACATACACACTCTCACGTCCATTTTATACATCTTTCTCTTTTCTGCTCTCTGCAAATAAAATTTTTTTACGGATACAACTACTTACAAAAATAGGGATTAATGTATAATTTGTTTCTATATTCATTATTAAATCAATGTTTTAATGATTAGACAGATGTGCAATAGAATAACTCTCAGAAACAGTGTACGTACACATTCATTGTTCACAACTCCTGAAGCTGTTTTGTGACAAGGGGTGGGGAATCAGGAAATGTTCATACAGCTCGAGGCTCCAATCGAAACAGGGGACCCGAAATGATAAGGTTGAGAAACGCTGTTGTAGATTATGACTAACCGAAAACGATCACAGCCACATCATCCAAACAGATCGGGTGAAACTGGGCTTAGCTGCTAGTCTACATATATATATATATATATATATATATACTCGTATATATATATATACTCGTATATATCATGTGTTGTCGATAAACATATTCCTTTGATAATTTTAGTTCTATGTGCTTGCCTGGAGATTAACATTTCGACAAGTTGTCACTCGACTTTTGCATGTTAATATAGTTCCACACTATACATTTTTTCAGAATCTTTGTAGCAGAAAGAAAGGTACCGCATCCGACTTGGCACTAGATATTGGCCCGAGAAGAGGGGCAGGACGTTATAAAAGCAAACACGAGAAAATAGATAAACTAGTGGCGGGGTGGGGGAGAGAAAACGTGTTATTCTCTATGTAGAGAAACATAAAGTTTGCGAACCTCAGAAGGAGCTAAGTTTCAATGTGTGTACAGCTAAAATCATATATTATGAAAAGTGCTGGACAAAATGCCGGGCAGATATACGCAGATGAGACAAACAAGGGACACCATGTCGGTGGAGCTCACGTCGACAAGATACCATAGTAGAAATACCCAGTTAGGGTGGATATATCTAAATATGGTCAGCACATTCTGTATAAAAAGCACACACCCACATACACACTCACACACACACACACACCCACACACACACACACACACGTAAGTGTGTGCATCTTTTAACTTTTATCTGTTATCTCTTCTTTGTTTCAGTCATTTTTGATGGCGACCATACTGGGGCGCAATTTGAAGGGTTTTAGTCGAACAGATCGACCCGAAGATTTATTTTTTGAAGCCTGATATTATTCCATCGGATATTTTCGGCGAACCGCTAGATTACAAGCACGTAAAGACACCAACACCAATTGCCGAGAGGTAGTGGTGGCCAAACACACACACACAAAACACGCACATATGTATAAATATATATACACACACACACATATATACATACATACATACAAACATATA
>NC_068992.1:23010752-23012266 GCF_001194135.2 Octopus bimaculoides
GCATATGTGTGTGTGTCTGTGTGTATGTATGAGTGTGTGTTTGTGCATGTGTGTGTGTGCGAGCGATATAGAAAGTACGTAGAAGTGCTGTTATCTACAAAAGAATATTTAAACTGAATGGCGAGAAACCTAGGACTAGTTGCCTGTACGGAAATATATAGTTAAGTAGAAGATAGCCTCCAGGCGAATTGGAAACTCGTATGTAAAGAATGAAAGATAACCTACTCATATATAACTTGAGTGAGGGAGGTGAGTTGTAGCTATGTAATATTAACAAAGAAAGGTATGTATTAACATAAAGAAATAGAAGAGAAAACGAGACGGAAAATATCTTACTATATACAAAACAGATAAATAATATAGGTATTGGAAATAAACGAGATGATTTATGGATGCGTATGAAATATTTTACAAAGGAATGGGGGAATTAAGTAATTCAGCGAGCGCAGTAGTTAGCGGTCATGTATTTCTACACAAAGTGCGGATGGTCAAATAAATTCGTATATATATGTATATGATTGATATGAATGTATGTGAATGTAAATCTCTATATTTATCTCTTTATCTGTATGTTTGTTTACTTAGGGGCATATCTGTCTATCTATCTATATGTATATGTATGTATATATATATATATATATATATATATATATATATATATATATATATATATATATATATATATATATATATATATATATATAGAGAGAGAGAGAGAGAGAGAGAGAGAGAGAGGGAGGGAGATAGATAGATCGATAGATAGTTAGTTAGGTAGATATATAAATAGATAGATAGATAGATAGATAGATAGATGGATAGATAGATTGATATATAGATAGATAGATAAGTATATAGATAGAAACGTGAGTATATAGACACGCGCAGAGACGGGGGAAAAGAAATAAGAGTAATATATAAGTATCCTTGCGCATGTGAAGTGCTGTAAAATCACATAGAGCATCTGAATGAGGAAGTATCTGAAGTCGTCAGGAAAACGAATCAAAACCTTGTACGAACATAGAATATATACAGCAAAACTCTCAATAGCTTTTCATGCCATATCATTGAGCTTCTCATTATTAGTTTCTCGTTGAAAAAGTTTGTCACTTCAATTACTTTTGAATTTCAAATATTTGCCACTAGAATCGCACATCTGATAATATGCACACACAAGCATACGTACGTATACGTACAACCATATAGAAATTGTAATACACGCACACAAACACAAACACACAGTTACGCACACATACGCTCACGCACTCACACATATACCCGTATTCAAAGAGAAACAATAACACGAAAATGTGTATACAGTTATTTTTATGTAAGGTCATTGTTCTTGACAAAACAAATATATATTTCCGTTCATATTAAATTCAAAAGCGCATGTTTGTATGTTTCCTTCATACAACACGCAAATGCATACATATATACACACATACATACATACATACACATATACACATATGTATATATATATATATATATATATATATATATATATATATATA
>NC_068992.1:23012311-23014421 GCF_001194135.2 Octopus bimaculoides
ACACACACACACACACACACACACACACACACACACACACACACACACACACACACATATATATATATATATATATATATATTTGTATATATGCATATACTGAAAATATACATGCTCTCTGCTTCACGCACGCGCGCATATGTACACAAATATATACACAGTTAAATATATTTGCATACATAATATAATACATACATTCATATAAATTTCCATGCGCAAATTTCGATTTTTCAAAATAATTTTTGTTAGAAATGGAATGAAAAAAAAGATGTTTTATATTTATTGCTGATTTAGAAAAAAAGATTCCTTTTTCTTCTCTCTTATGTTATATATCGGTGAGAAATATTTTAGAAATTCATTTGGGGGTGTAGGAAATGAAATTAAACCTTTTATATAAAGAAATATTGCATAGCTTTTCTAGAATTATATTCATATCTTTAGAATATTTTACTACACGGAAATTGCAATATGTATTTCAAAATGACTTTGAAAGAATGTAGAAACAAACATATTTCCTATTAAGAATAGTTTGCTTTGAGAATTAAATAATATTTTGCATAGAAATATTATAAGATGTTGCCTGCCAACAAAAGGCAGAGTTGAGAAGAATAACATGTTTCATTTATTTGTAAGTTTCAGTAAACTTTAATCTAGATACATCTAAGTAATAACATAAATCTACACACGAATATTTCATACACACGCTCATGTATACAGACACAGCCTTCAAAATGAAATAACTACATACATGTATCCTACTGTCTCTCGTATGGCCTCTATGTGTGCATTTACGTGCATGTATATACTGCAGTTCGTGTATAGATTCATATGCAAACTTGATTTTTATGTATGTCTATTTTCATTCCCTTCTAAGCTCTGATAATGTTGTTAGATTCGGTGCTTTGCTGCTGTCCTTTTTATTTTTTGCCTTTTCCTAGGACAGCGCAGCACATGGCTACAAGTAATGTTCCCATGATTATTTGAATAGGTTTCAGAAATGGAATGTTGAAGTAAAAGCCCAATAATTTAATGCACCTGCAGGATTTGCTGCAAAATTTCTACCGCCATCTTTATGGTTTAGCAAGACACTATTGTTGTTGAATGCTTGTAGGAAAGTGTAATTTATTGCAAGCAACGATAATAAATCTAGTCCGCCCGACAAAGGAATGTTCAATTTAATCACGTTCTGTTTAGTGCCCGCGTTAGTTATAGGGAATAATTGGAATACGTTCTCGAGCAAATACGGGAATTAGATAGTCTTTTTTGTAACGTCTATTATGAATGTGAAGAAAAGACCAAGACATTTTGTAGCTAAAATTTTAGGGAATGCTGCAGACACATAGAAC
This sequence comes from Octopus bimaculoides, assembly GCF_001194135.2. Taxonomy (NCBI): domain Eukaryota; kingdom Metazoa; phylum Mollusca; class Cephalopoda; order Octopoda; family Octopodidae; genus Octopus; species Octopus bimaculoides. The sequence goes on from NC_068992.1 coordinate 23,013,658, forward strand.
CATATATAACCCGCAAATGTGTAAGAAAATTGGGACTGCCAAAATGTAAGATACACTGGTGAGATTTAAGTAACGCGATAGAATATACTTGTAATGGTCTTGTGGTGAAAAATGTGTACGAGCAGAATTGATAAGATGGGATAGAATAAAGGAAGCACTCCCTTAGAAAGTAAAATGACAAGAGTGTAATTCACATTTTATGTCACTTTACCAATAAGCGTTTCAGTCAATCAATATAGAAGCAGAAGTGCTGGAAAAGCTGGGGAAGTATTTGATGTGTGTGTGAGAATTACTAGTTATGTGTGAAATGTTTTGAGAGTTATAAGAGCTGACATCATTTAGAGGCCTGCTAATTTCAAATAACACGCAAATTGTGTGAACGCGTGATAAGAATGGCGAATAGGATATGAATAATGCAGTGGCATGAGTCTTTCCTTGTTGGGGTTGTAGTTGGTTAAAAAACGAATTGAAGGTGAAGTGAAATAATCTATGTTGAACTCCGAAATAAGCAAAATTAACACCTAATCAATAATGGAAACAGAATTATTTAGTGATATACAAAGTGCTGAAGAAACTAGAGGAATCAAAAATGTTTTCATATTTCATCGAAATCTCTTTAGATGGTGTAATATATGTAACAATGACATTTAAGTGTGTTAAAATTACGACGAACCAAATATGCAAAGCTAGTTCGATTTCTCTTTGATAATATCCGTCACACACTCACATTCATTTTATATATATATATATATATATATATATAT
>NC_068992.1:23014778-23017049 GCF_001194135.2 Octopus bimaculoides
TGTGTGTGTGTGTGTGTGTGTGTATGTGTATATATGTACGTATGTATGTATACATATTTACAAATATACACGAGGCAAGTGTTAATAGAGGACACTTCATTACCTGATTATCGCTCTCCCAAGCCAAATAATATTTTTCTTTTTTGACATCTCCGGATAAAACGTTAACACAAGAATGGAAAAGACATGCAGATACATTTGCTATAAGTATGCGAACTCATGACATTTTTCCTAAGTTCCTAGGGCATTTGTTATATCTAAGATGTCTTCCGACAATTTTATAGTTATCAACATCCCATCTGGAGCCCGTGTGATTGCAGACACTAAAATCCGGCGGCTTTCCGGGCAGTGCTGCTTCTAATCCACTCTTCATCTGCTGAAGTGTTGTAAGTGGGTTGGCATCAATAATCACCTGAGGCTTGGCTCACATTTCCTCATCAACCTGAACGTAGGGGATACCTCCTCTGGGCAAATTGGGACGCCTACTAGACCGTATGTAGGTCGCTACTATAGATCAGGCAGTACGCTTTTTAATGGCATGTTTGTCTGCCAGTTTCAGATGATCGGTTTGATACTCCTCGAAGGTATCAACCAGTCTTGCCCTATCTTCGTCCGATATACTCATGTACCTTACGCTTGGGTCCATAATTACAGGTTTGTGCAAGAGAATGGGATATAAAAGGGAACTTCTACCGACCGGTTGCGAATGCTGCAATGAAAAAACTTTCGGGGACAGAAGAATCACGTAATTTATATCTTCTTTGTAGCTATAATAACAATAAAATTTACATCACAAAGCTTGCCATTTAAATTTATCATTCTTAATATTCATTTCTTAAAATGTGAGTAAAATTATACATGTAAAGCTAGTGCAAAACTGAATAAACTTATCCCGAACTCGAATGCTTACGTGCGAATTTGATTGCTCGAAAATACACTTCCACGCATGTTAATAGTTTGAATACTCTCGACGGGCATTTTAATTTGAATGATGTCACTGCTATATTCTTTGATCGAAGTGCGAAATTGAATAATCGTAAAACGAATTCGAATGGGTAACTTCATGGCGCTAACTGTTTTCACGATTTTGAATGACCTAATTATCAAATTGAAAGGCAAACGTACGAAGTTGACAGCAAAAACCGATAATATATATTCGAGGTGACGAAAGAAGTAAATAAACAAAAGAAGAAACATATAACGTATTCAGTGTGAGTCATATGTATTAAATCACTGTTTCTCTCAATCTAACATTAGTAAGCAGTTAGTGTACTAAAGACAAATTGAACAACCGCATCACTCTAACTGAACAATAGACACCTAAGTATTATAAGCTAGATGTCATTTTCAATTCATTTTAACTTCTATATCTTGCTCTGCAGAGTAGAGTCAAATTCATATATATACATATACAAATTCATATATATACATATACACACGAAAATATAAGGACATAGATCGTGTGTCTTATAGCCAGCTGGAGACTACCTATCATGGCCTAAACAATAGTAGCACTCGCCCCTAAGTGGGACAGCCACATAAGGTTGCTAAAAATCGATACTTTAAAGGGCTTCTACTGAATATCTCTCGTTGAGAGATTTGGTAAATAGTCAGCTGATAAAGCATCATTTTGACGCAATAGATTGTTTGTGGACTCTTCTTTAATGGTCAAATGACCTAAAAGTGACCTGCTGTGGTCGTAGTAGTAATGGTTGGAATTGTTCTAAATTCTTGTAGTAGTTTCATCTGTGATGGAAACATTCAAAAGAGGTTTATATTTTGCGATGAAATATGCTTCTTTGTTTATACTTTGATTATAGATTGCATGTTCCCTGAATTTATAGAGGAGAAAAATTCGAAGGTTGGGTTGTTCGTCAGTGGCGAAAATATCGATGTGCTTGCTTAATCCTATTTTTCTGTATTCCCATATTTTAATGTGTTAAAAGACTTTTCATTGACTCCAGCTGTCTTTTGCTCTTTATGATGGTGTGGATTTGGTAGATGAAAACAGAAAGATGCCTGTCGTTCATATATATATATAGGTATTTGTTTGTCTGTGTTTGTCTCCGCACCATTGCTTCACAACTGATGTTTACGTCCCCGTAACTTAGTGGCTTGTCAAAAGATTTCGATAGAATAAGTACAAAGCTTACAAAATTAAGTCTTGGGGTCGATTTCTTTGACTAAAGGCATTGCCCCAGCATCGCAACAGTCAAATGACTGAAACAAGTAAAAGATAAGAATATATATATATATATATATATATATATA
>NC_068992.1:23017460-23022459 GCF_001194135.2 Octopus bimaculoides
AAGTATATATTAGTATGACGCTCGGGAATACGGAAAGTCTTTGACGTTTCGAGCTACGCTCTTCAACAGAAAGAATACCGAGACAAGGAGAAAAACACGGAGAAAAAAAATTGAATAGTGTTCAGTCAACGGTCAATCATATATATATATCTTTGAAACGTCTAGTTAGAAAAGAGGCAGCTGACGAAGGATTAATTCCAAGTGGCTATCTGTTTTCCTATGTGTTCGTTCCGTGTTCTGTAGTTCATTGTTCTAACGTCCTGTACCCTGATATGCACCTATATACACATGTAGATGTAAGTATGTACATATATGTGTGTATACATGCATATATATTCTTTGTATTATATATATATGTTTGCAACATTTGAATAATGATTTACGAATGCCTATCCATTTAACAATATCCCAGTATACTTCGTACACGATAAACTAAACTTACCTCTTCCTCTTTTAACGTAAACATTAAACGTCCAATTGCTTGCTTCATTATTTTGTTTTTGGGAGAGATAATAACTTCCTTGTGGTAGGATGGTAATTTCTTGTACTTGAGTTGCTTATTTTTCAAGTAATCTTCATAACTCGGTCACATTTTCTGTCAGAAAACAATGCTAACTGGATGGCTATATGAAATCGCTTTCCAATTCTCTAAAGTGAAGACGCTATAAAGCAAATCTATATGATATTTTCTTCCACTCAATAAGGAACCTGATCTTAATATTTCGGGTTTTGCTGTCGTGATATACGATCGTCTGTCTTGTTAACAGTATAAAATTTTTAAAGACTTAATTGTTATAAAATTGACTGTTTATTACAAATAAATGAAGCGAATTGTCATCTCTATATGGCGCCGTGAGATTTGCTGGAGCGTGATTTTAATGCGTTCGACCATTTCGAACATAATAGTCATAAATCCCACTTCAAAGTGTTTGCCTCTGACATTTAGTATCGCCTGTGCTTTCAAACATGTTTTAATGTTTCCTGGGAAGTCATATAAATATTGAGAACAATCGTAGTGTTGGCCAGGACAAAAACAATAGCAATTATACTACTACTACCACTACTACTACTACTACTACTTACTACTACTACTACTACTATTGTTGCTGATGACGATGATGATGCTGTTGCTACTGCCGCTGCTGCTGTTATGGTTGCGCGTGTCGCTGCGGGTGTTGCTCTGGCTGCTATGCTAAGCTAAATATTAATGGTGAAGATACTGCTGCTGCTATTTGGATAACAGGGTATTTCATATTAGTATGGCCTCGAATAATAGCGGCAATATTGGTACTAACAGTGACTAAAGAGTTTTTTGCATTTGTAGCTGCATTGCCGGTGTTGTTAATGTTACGTTTTATCTGCAGATTAATAGAGATCTTACTATCAGATATAGAAGAAGCGATGATGGTTTTCTATGATGGGAATAATAACAATTTTGACAGCATGTGTTACAATCATGGCTGAAATGTTGTAACGGATGACGGCTCTCTTGACATTTTGTTAAATTTTGGTCATGTGGAATAAGATTTCAGTAATATTCACATCGGTTATGATAACATGGAGATTTGTTTTTATTTTGTACGTTGTTACATGCTTTAAACCTTAAACTTTTGTAATGCTGAACATTGTTTCATTGAATATTTATCTATTAATGATGTGTTGCAATTATATCCCATTGCATGTGCTTGCAAGTTTATTCATTCCATTATCCTACATTTGGCTATAATTCATGTTTGTATATATATTGTTCATAACTCGTTTCCTCTCCTTATCACTCCGTTTTGTTATTTTTCTCAGCCTTGTATTCCTATTTCCTATGTTTATTTATCTCATATAATTCACTTTCTTCTCAAGCTCCTCTCTCTATTCTATCTTCGTTCAGTAGTTCGTTTGCCTTCATCCTCTTTGCTCACTCTCCTCTTTCTATTTTATTTCAGTATTGTTCCTTTGGCTTCCAACAACAGGAGAATTTGTTTCCTGTATATCATCAAACTTAACCCCAGATATTGCTGTAAACCAAAGGTTATGAACTAATACACTCACTTCTAATGTCTTCAGTCGATTTGCAAACATCAAAAGCCAATGAATCTTTGACAGAGAAATTTCAGTTGTCTGTGAAATAAATTAAATTAAATTATCCCTCACTTCAACTTTTGAACTGAGAGAATTGAGAATGAAAATGAAGTATTGATGATTCGACAAAAAGACATGTAATAAAATATTCTTATGCTCTTTCAAATTCTTCTTAGCATTGCATAAAATCGGTAAGTGTAAAATTTGACCATAGATAAATGACCTTTGAGGTTTGGCAAAAGTAAAATTTCGATTCTTCTATAATATATATCCATATATCATTATTTCTTTTTACGACTTCAGCCAAGTTTGCAGTTATAACTTTGGTGAAGTTTCTCTTTTAAAACATCAATTATGGAATACACATTCAAAATGCTTGAAATGGAGATGAATAAGTCAGGCTATTTATCTTTTTGCCTGCAGGTTTTGAACAATAATATTCTGCCTAGAGTAGTGCATTTGTGATTCAATTCCCGACGTTTCTCTCGTAGTAACAATGCTCAAAGCAAGACTTGCCTATTCTAAATTGACTGTTTGAAAATATATCTGAATACCGGCCGTTTTAAAACATGGTGCTATTTGGGAATCTAACTGATAAGGTTTAGCAATCTAATGAAATATCCCTTTATAGAATAATGACTTTAATGACTATATACCATAAGACACGAGCGGGTATATGTAAACGTATAACATAAAATACAACTTGTGTACATCATAGAATTTTAAATAAATCAAATTAATCAGTAATTGCTTGATGCCAGCAACATGATTTAGATATGAGCAATAAGTTTATAACAAGAGTGTATATCAGCATCTAAACACATTCTAATACACATATTACACGAATGGACATATAACTCTACAGTACTTTGATATACCAGACAATATATAATGCAAAATATGTATTCTGAATATTGTGTGCATATGTAGGTATATGTTTGCGTGGTGTGTAAATAGGGGCTGTATTCTTACCATCGTCCCTGTTTTCTTTCTCTGAGTCAATATTATTTTACGTTGTTTACATTGAAGAATGCAACTAAAGCGTTACTCTGTGTCTTCGGTTTGTTTTTCATTCAGTGTATTTTATTTGTGCACAATTCTTAAGTGTTACGATAACATTTTATTTGTCTACGCACTCTCCACTTCTTTACATTGTCGAAATATATATGTGATATACTCGTTCAGGTTCCCCTTACTATATATGTCCTCATTTCGCTAATGTGTACGCATGTTTACACGCACGCACACACACCTATATATATATATATATATATATATATATATATATATATATATAATTATGAATATAATATAATTATAAATAAATATAATAATAAAGATTATATATATATGTATATATATATATATGTATTTATGTTTGCGTGTATATTGTACGATAAATATACATGAGACTTCTACAGAACGTGATGCAAACGTTTACATTTCTGTTTTATTAACTGACTTTCATCGTTTACATTGTGGAAGGTAATTGTATAACTCTTCCTCTACAGTTGGTCTTCATTCTGTCCATCTTCAAGCAGGAATATAACGACTGCAAATCAAAGCAATGACCGTAATTTGAGATCTTAACGAAGGTATGTGGTAAAGTGTCCAACTTTCACGGAAATGGATAGGTTAATTAGGTGGATAACATTCTTGAGAAGGTAATGTGGGCAAAGGGATAATGAAGTTCAAATGGTAACGAATGTATGAAAGTAGACTATTTCACTATCTGCGATTACTGTCACGCATTACTAGCGAGTAGTAGAAATGATTCGCTAGAAACGACATGTCACATTCCGAGAGTTTCATGCACAAATGTACTATTGGCACAAAGCTTTACAAAATATGTTAGGAGAATGTAGGTATTGTAAAATTGTATAAGTGCTACTTGGACAGTTGACACCTTGTCTCAAGAAAGCGTGGTAATCTGCTCTAATCTGGAGGAAGTAACTGAAAGCTATAAAGATAAGCTTGCCCCTTTGTGATAATGGATGAAAGATACCCGTATCACTACGGTCCCCAAATGAAATCTAAGCTCATGTAATAGCGCTACAACTTTCCTGGCAACTGAAGTAATTTCAATCGTAATCATCAGCATACAAAGTCATGGTTACTCTTATTTTCTTTTCAATGACAAGGGTGTTATTCATTTTGATTTTCTGTAACATGGTTGTAACGTAAGTAGGGTTGGACTGAAAATATCTATCTCACGAAAGAGATAGCCCAAGGTACAGAATCCGCTACATCAAATCTAGTCCTTTGTAGATGTATATATAGTTTCAGTAACCTCTCTTTGGGAGGAGAGTTAAAATTATATTACAAATGTTCTGGCTAATTGTATTCCAAATTAACCTAATGCCTCCGAATACAATCGATAATAAATCCCAGAACACTAATGAAGGCCGTCGCAACGCAATTTCTGTTTTTAAGCGGGCGGGCAGAAGCATGGAACACAAATTGATACAAGTCCAATGTACTTGAGGTGAAGCCACGTCATGTTTCTCAATGATGCAGGAACACCGCTTATTCCACGCCAAAATGTACTTAAATTTAAATCACTCACGGACTTGAAATAGTCTGCCTTTTCTCGTATGAAATTTAAAAAAAAATGAAAAAGTAAGCAAAATAAAATGTATAACATGATTTTCTACTTGCTGATTCATTCACAAACTTTCATACAAGAACATGAACAAAAATCTTAAGAAAATACGAAAGCACAATAAATTCAATGTCATGTCTAACGAAAGCGAAGCCGGTTGACAACCACAATACTCTTTCATTTAAAATATATTAAAACTATGTAAACTGTATGCATTTTCCTTCTTTCTTTATAGATATAATTTTTCATTACCCCTCACCAAGAGGGGATAATCCAAATTCTCTTCAGCCCCTTTCTTACTACATATATATATATATATATATA
>NC_068992.1:23023532-23028773 GCF_001194135.2 Octopus bimaculoides
GTGTGTGTGTGTATGTGTGTGTGTGTGTATATGTATGTATATATATATATATATATATATATATATACACACGTTTTTTCTCTTTATTTTCTTTCCTTGTTTCTTTCTGTGTTTCCTTCTGTGGAAAATCTCCGCCAAGAAACGTTAAAGAGTTTTTCATTTCCCGACCGTTAATCTAATACATGTGTTTGTTGTCTACACCACCAGTCTTCATCGTTTGTTTTTTTGTGAATTCTCTCTCTCTCTACACACACATACGCACACGCACATACACACACACACACACACGCACACACACACATATACATCGATGCCCTGACCAAAACTACGTTGCACTGACTATCACCCGAGATCAAGTTTTATGCAGATATTAGTGTTGTGGCTTCTACCACATTGATCAAATAAGCTCAGTAAAAAGAATATTCTTTTTATCCCAACATGATTTAAAAAGTGTAACCCAAAATAGTAAAGAAATTCTAGAACATGCATATGGAATGCTGCATTTGCATACACTCATGAATCTATATGGAGCATTCATTTATGCCTACGAGTAAGGAATCAAATTATCTAGAGCAATTAATTCCTTTATATAAGCGCGCATCCATTTACACAAGAAGCGAATTCATCAATCTGAAATTTATACGAACAGAAAACAATTAGTAGCGACAAGAAGAAGAAATTATGAAATTCAATTTATTCTTGTAATATAAATTCCATAAAGTAATGTAGAACATGTAAAATATCATCTCCATATGTTTCTTTAATACATAATGCACTTTTGTGCTTTTTCATTTCAGTGATAAATGCTTCCATTATTTACCGTCATGAATATATTATATTGCCTGGAATCAATATTAAATATTAATGTATTTCAAGAGTTAAGTATATTTTTTCTTGAAACTGGATCTAAAATATTCTTGATAGAAACACAATTGCCAGAATTATTAAATTAAATGTTATAAAACATATACTGACATTATCCACGCATGTATTACCTCCACATATCGATGTCATTTATCAGCACAATTAAATTGATCAAATGTACGAAGTTTACAAAACTGTTAGAATTTCAAATTAAAGTTGTAATGAGATTCTGCGTGCAGAATTAAATGAAAACTTAGAATGTACCGTATCTTTAGAAAGAGTTAATTTACAGAGCAGCATTGATTAATACTATGCTCAAATTTGTGATTTTTAGAAATCAATTAAAATGGCCGATTTCTGTAGATTATCAGCATTTTCTTTCACTCTCGATCTGCTATTCAAATTGTAGGCTTTTGTTCACTGCGATATATCGGTTGATGCATGTACCAAAAGAAGATGTAAACCGATTGTTATTTTTATTCAATGTTGCTATATTTTCGGCATTTTTATACATCCATCTTTAATGCAAATTTTTACAGTTTGTTCTTATTTTAACTGTCGTCTTTCTATTTTATTAGTGTGATGGTTGTTACTTTCATGATCATTATCATTATTATCATCGTATTCATGATCTTTCCCTTCCTCCTACTCATTATCATCCTCCACGTCTCATTATCAGCATCGTCATTATCGTCGTCGTCGTCGTCACCATCATCATCATCATCGTTTCCATCTTTGCAACATCTCATGCGAGTCTCTGCAACAACTACAAATGCGCCATAGTATTCGTGTGAAGCGGTTTATTTGAGATAAATGCGGCATCAAGATATCATTTGCTGATTTTTCTGTTGGTGTTCCGCCCTTTCTTTGAGCAGAAAATGTGCTATGTGAACTGACTTGTGTTGTTATTTAAATCCAGTTCAACAGTACTTGAAATCACTGATAATCAAGAGTGAATATCCCGCTTCTCTGTGTATATAGAAAAACATTGCTCAGTGTTACCGTAGTTTTTAAAGACAATGTCATATAACAGAAATTTAGCTGTTATTTCGAGCGTGTTAAGTGGTCACTTAGACACACCGACGTTACTTAGATGTGAACTCTGCTTCATAAAATGGAAGCTGTTTTCCTTATGCGATTTTCTATTTGCGAGTTATTTGTATTCTGTGATTAAGTACCGGTGATTGATTTCGTGGAGTATGTGATGTTATATGTGTTATATTATTTGAGAGGAAATTACTTGTATAAATATGAATGCTGTTACGTTGCTGTTGCATTAGATGTGATACAGAGTCGCATACACGATGGCGATCATGTGGTGTTTTAAGCATTATTCAGAGTATTATATTAATGAGTGGTAATTGTGAATGTGTTGCGGGTGTATGTTTATTTTACTGAGTTTTAATTACGGAGCTTTCACTATACATAGAACTGCTATTACTAAGTGGAACTGCGAAGTGAATGCATTGGGTGATCTCTTTCATTTTAATAGATGAAGAAAGTACAGAGCGGCTGTTATATTCGCTGGAAGTTGCTGTTTTATGGTTTGATGATTGTGCGTGTTATAAGTCCTGCACTCATACTAATAAGAGTATTGTGTGTATTATGCAGATGAACTGAAAACTTTTGACCTTGACTTCGAGTTATGAATAGGTTTACATTTTTTAGAGAATGTGTTACAACGTGTACCCTGATTTTCTATTTTATCATTATATTCACATTTTGTTCCATCATATGTAGTTAAAAGAGACGGCATGGACTGTATATACTGTGAACATATTCATGTTTAACTGCAGAAGGCGGTTTATTATGAACAGATATCAGAGACTATAAAAATAAGTGGTGCATTGATATTGAATTTAATGTGTATTATTTATTCCCAACGCATGCAAATGATACCGCTATAATTGATTTGTTGCATTCGAAAATAAACTTAATTGATAATTAAAACGCCTGTAAAGCAGGCTGTGAAGAAGGAGAATATGCTTAAACTATATACATATTTAGCGATACTTTTTTTTTTCTTACAGAAGTATGTTTATGTGTGAATTTAATGTAGAAATAAATTATACGGAATCTCAATGTGTATCCTTAACTAACTACACATAGCAGACAAATTACAAAATGCCATCTTGTGAATTTGAAAACCACTGGACATTGAAAAATAGAGGAAGCCCGTGCATAAGAGTTCTTTGGTGATGCATCAGCTTACAAATGATTAACACAAAAACATGACTATAATGAACTTGATATATTAATAATATTTGTTAAATTTTCATTCCTTCATAGTACTTTTCATTTCACGAATTTTAAACGATATTGGGTGTTTCAAATTCTGGCACATGACCCACAATATTGTCAGAATTAATAACTCGATTACATCAACCTCATTACTTCACTGGTGATTATTTTATCGAATCTGAAAATATTAAAGGCCAATTCAGCCTCGGCAGCATTTGAACTCAGAAAGTAAGGTCGGAAGAAATGCTGCTAAGCATTTTGTCCGTTAGTGATTGTCAGCTTCCCACCTTTGAATGGTAAACAATATTAAAAACTGCCCATCATGTTTCCTATAACCTGAATATTATGATGGATGTTCTTTGATAGTTTACCGTATGGGCGTTATCCAGAAAGAAATGCCGTGTAGAAATATCATAGCATATTTTTACGCTTCATATCCACTGAAATAACGTCAAGCAAATACAAACTATGACAATTCATTCTCAACATTAAGGTAATTCTTCTTGTTACTTTTACTCATTCTATACGGATTTTTAGGAGCATATTTTACTTGATACATGAGTTTGCTAATATTTCAATCATTTTCCCAATAACTTGGTAGGAAGATTGTCGGATCTGCTAAGCAACATCTGCTTCGGATTGATTTCTTTTCTTCTCTAGAATCGACGAAGATTTACGTGTCTAATGATATACGGTGATTGACGTTCAAATGATACAGGATGATTGACTTTCAAACAAACAAATGATATAACTGCACTTTATGTGATTCACTGTCAAGATGCATTTAGAATTTTCCATTAACATATTAAGGTAGCATAAATTTATGGAAAATTAACAGATGCTGCTGCTCGAGTAATCATTTTATAAACAGAATAATTGCTAAAGTAACCAGCATCCTATGTATGTGGAAGAACGTTGTTCTAGTCAATAAAATCAAATCAAACTGAGTATTACCATTTATATCAATATAGTAATATATTGCTTTAGTTCTGTTGCTACAATAACACCATGCTGTTTCACTTGAGTGGGCTGTTGGCAAAGAAATAAGAAATTGCCTAAGTATTTAGGATTTCGAAATTTAGCACTGGAGCTTACAATTCAGAAATACATCAGTTCAACGTCTACTTTAACACCTCTCGATTATTTGCGTGGCTTCGGTGATTAACTCCTATATGACAACATAGTAATTTATACGGCATGAAATATAGCAGATATAAATTCCCAGCATTTTTTAATGTTAATTTACATGGCAAGATGAATTAGATTCATTGATATTTCCTGGACAGAAATTTATCGAAATTGGACATCTCACTATCCAACTGTAATGTTAAATAATTTTCTGATGGCAAAACTATATTATGAATATTGTTTTTGTTTTCTCTAAAATTTACATATAGGACCTAATTTGAGAAAGATACAAGAAATTTGTATTAATCTGTATTATCTGTATTAATTTAGCCAAACTCCTTGAAGCATTCGTAGTGAAGCCTACTTAAGTTTAATCCCACTGACACTTGAGGAATTTTACCATTTTTCTCTATTCTAGGAATAGAAGAAAATGGCATTTGTATATGGGAATCATAACACAGTTTCTCAGTATGTTTCCATGTGCATAAAATTCAATATATGTTGCTCAAACAGGCTTGTGTTTGAAGTATTTAAAATTTACAAGCATGTATGTCATTTTCATATATGTGTGTGAGAGAGAGAGACACACACAGAGTAAGTGTGTTTATGCATGTATGTGTGTGTATTTGTGCGTGTATGTATGTATGTGTATCTGTGTATAAGTGTGGTTCTTACTCTGTATCAAGAGATAACAGGTATGAATATGAAACCAAAGTAAATATCATCTATGGCAGATTATGAACAAAACTAAAGTGAGCTATTTTCCTTAGCAAATTTTGTAATTAACACCTCACTTTCTTCTACAATGGCACAGTTGTGCAATTAAAGTAGTAAACTGTTTTAATTGCATTTATTTCATGTTTTCCTAAATAGTTCATGTTATTATTTATTTTAAATACATTTCCAATATGTGATTGTACTTAACATATTTTGATGCTATACGTAATCTTTTATCAAATTTCATTTCATTCTTTCTCTCCTCTTTTGTTTGAAAATATTTTTTTATTT
>NC_068992.1:23029236-23030870 GCF_001194135.2 Octopus bimaculoides
CATAATATATTATACATTTGGCGTCATAAAATATAAAATATCACGGAACCAATAACTAAGTCATCACAAAGTGTCTCCATTTATAAATCATGTATGTCGTCTTTCATCAAATTGCAATTTCTTTTCTATATTGATTTGAAAAATATTACTAATATTTTTTTTTAAAAATTAAAATCAGTAACGTTACAACAGACTAAAAATTCACATGATCATTCGTTTGAAATATTGGCGTGCGTTCATAAATTTTGTGTAAATTGAGAAACTAAATACAGCAAGGTCATTCAATTTGAGCAAATATGTATAACAGAAACATTGTCGGCATATTGAAATGGTAAAGTGATTGGAGTTTGATATGATATAAGACGATTAAATAATGTGAAACATGAGACTCAGTGTCCATTACTTTGATAATGGGTCGCGTTTCCTCTTTTGCTCAAAGTAATTTGATAGGCATTAGCTCTTTACTAAGGAGGTCAGTATAACAGTTTCCTCTCTAGTGACAACTGGAGAATGTAGAAAACGTTGTTAAATGCAGCAGAACGATTATTGTCTTGCCATTGCTCGAGTTGTTACTTTCAATAAATGATTGCATCATACGGTCCCAACATTTCATTTGCTTCGTCGCTCATCAAACATCTCCGCCGAGATGATATACCTACCTATCGGTAATAAACCAGGTGTTTTCTAATACGTGAAAAATTTCCAGTTGGTTATGGAGTTTTGGTATAAATCGTCTGAAGAAGATTGTTCACTGAAGATCTATTGACAAAACATACTCATGATCTAAATCCCTTTAGGTAGATGATCTATAAATAGGCATTGTTTCAGAATAGTAAACACATTCAACAACAGAGAGTGTTAGAAATAATATTCATCCTATTTAAGAGATATGGTGAGGTCACCTAAAGTTATTCACATTTTCTCACTCAATAATAATGGTTTCAACGCTCATTGTTTGTATATTTATACCACGAAGTTGGTGTTCTCTTGCTTACAGGAGTGACGCTTTAAATTCAAACCTACTTTAATAAAATTCCAAATTATTAAGGTCGTATAACAATGTATTCGAAGATCACAAGTCAATTGTTTACTTCAGGTGATATGTTAAACTATCAGCAGGTAATTCGAATGCTTGAGATATCTTAATATCGGCCTGATAATTATATAACGACAACACATTAAGGTCTCCGAATACTCAACAAAGCAGTCTCAATTGGATGAAATTTCAAAACCCACTAGTTCTTAGAAATATGTTATTCCTACAGTTGCGTGATATAGTAAATATTAATGTCTTGATAAGCGTTCTAAGTTGCTTTACAATTTTAATTGTATATGAACAACGGTAAAAGCTCTCAAAATGTTCGTATTATTATTTCTGAGTGTAATGTAACTTATATGCACATTTGTGTCTTAGATACGACCAACGTCATAAACAAATCTCACCTATACAGGTCTCTACCATTATTCAACAAAAATAAGGAAAGCTTTCAGCAAACGACAATAGTGAATACAATTTATCTGAAATCACAAACAAACCTAAAATTGAAATAAAATAGATATAAAATACATTTCAAATTACACACACACACACACACACACACACACACACACACACACACACACACACACACACA
>NC_068992.1:23030880-23032006 GCF_001194135.2 Octopus bimaculoides
TATATATATACGCATATCAATGTCGATACAGATATAAGTATAGAGCGATAAATACTAATAAGGGGATAAATAGCTAACTATACATACAAACATAACTATAAAATCGTCGTATTTAATATAGTATAGACGGCATTAAAATATATCCCGTTATAACGCAAACACGTATACATACATACATACGCATGCATAAATAAAATAAACCCGGCCACATATACAGAAAAAAATACATCTATAATAATAATAAACGCAAGGAAGAAGTTACAAACTGAATGCATATATACGGTAAACTTAAATGGGAAAAATAAGAGTATCTCATATATTACAAGTGTTAAAATTAAATTGAACAGTCGTGAAGGAATTTAAGGGCAAATAAAAATTACACATATATATATATTTATTTATTTGGAAAAATGTATGCACACACATGTACACAAAATTAAATTTACATCCACGAGCATACAAATGCATGCACACATACAGTTACACAAATAAAAGTGTGTACACTCATAGTCTCGCACACTCACCATAAATCCCATATAACTGAAATCTCATAAACAAATATATAACTATAGATCTATATCATTATATTCATACAAATATAAGCGGGAACATAAAATAAATACATATATCATTAAATACATATATCTGAAAATATACAAACACATGTAGGCGTGGTCGTGGCATTCCGTCGGTTATGACGATAAGGGTTCAGTTGATCCAATCAACAGAACAGCTTACTCGTGAAATTAAAGTGCAAGTGGCTGAGCACTCCATGGACACCTGTACCCTCAATGTAGTTCTCGGGGAGATTCAGCGTGACACAGAGTGTGACAACGCTGGCCTTTTGAAATACAGGTACAACGGAAACAGAAAGAAAGGATGAGAGAAAGTTGTGGTGAAAGAGTACAGCATGGTTCGCCACCAACCTCACTCACAACGCTCGGGCTGCGAATCGAAACCACGATCCTGCGATCGCGAGTCCTTTGCCTAGCCACTGGGCCATTGCACCTTCACTGGGCGCGTAACGATCCAAGTTAAAGTATGTATTTGCTAAATCTTTAACACAAAATAAAATTCCATAAACCCGAATATTGTAAATATAATATTGTAACCATAAATATTAGAC
>NC_068992.1:23032439-23035888 GCF_001194135.2 Octopus bimaculoides
ATATATATATATATATATATATATATATATATATATATATAGTACGCTTATATTTACAAAACGGAATTTCCAGTGACTACAGTTTACAGTCTTTTCATGTTCTGCTTAAATATTTTCTAACTCTTCGCATACTCATAACTAGCTGAATTTTGGTGCCTTTATATGAATTTGGAGATTTGATATGCACCAAACTAAGCCTTAAAGATGGTTCTTTACCCTTCAATATATTCTCAGCATGAAAAGTACAGTTCATAAGGGTATGTATAGAATGCAATATCAGCGTGTATAACATGTTTTTTCTTTTGAAAATTAGATGTGGAATTAATACAGAATGTAACTAAATTATGGTTGGTAACATAGCATTTACAAATAACATTATTACGGTTGCAGAAATCACACAATGAACAATTTTCTTTCACACGACAATTACATAAATTATTAACAAAGTTTAGCAATGAAGAATTCTTACTAGCACTGATATTAGAAGGAATCTTATTAATATCTTTATTTCATCCTCTTTATATAACGAATACAGGAATCGTACGAGGTGAGTAACCGTTTGATAGTTTCCAGACTGTTATCAATGATGTTAATACTATCATTACTTAAGACAGCGAACTGGCAGAAACGTTAGCACGCCGGGCGAAATGTTTTACGGTATTTCGTCTGTCTTTACGTTCTGAGTTCAAATTCCGCCGACAGTGACTTTGCTTTCATCCTTTCGGGGATCGATAAATTAAGTACCAGCTGCGTATTGAGGTCGATCTAATCGACTCCCCGCTCTCCAGACAATTCGGACGTTGTGCGAGTAGAAAGGAATATAGACATTATTATTTCTATTATTGTTTATGGTGTTATTAGTTATTACTAATTATTACTCTCGTTCATGTAGCAATTCATATCGTTGTGACCGTTAAGCTAATAAACTATACTAGTACAACTAAACTATTTAGAGGGTCGGTAAGTATTAAAGCGATTATTTCTGTTTGAAATATCACGAGACTTTAATTTAGAACGATTAGTAGTTGTTGTAATAGGGGCGAAATTAAGTGTATAGAAGAACAAAGTGTCCGGGTAACCTTGTTGGATATGCCGTTGTATTGATGTTTTAGTGAGAAATTGTCCTTAAGGATATGTGAAAATTTATGTTTTGAGCAGATAGTTCAAACGGAAAATTATATCAGGTTGTATCCCGTTTTCTATCTCGGGACGCTTGAAATATAGGACATCATTATGAATGATAGAAGAACCATGCCTTACCTACGTACATGAATTAGAGAGTTGTATACTTGGAGTGAGTAGATTCAGAATTATGTTTACTACTATCGATATCTGAAACACTACAGGGGTTTTTATTACCACAAAGTTACTAGGCTGATATTTCTTGATGCAGCATTTATTTTCATTACTAGTTTTTTTTCTTTTTTCTATTGCATGTGATATTCTGATAGTAATTCCCTGAAATATAATTATTATTTATAATGGAGCTAATAAGTTTAGTCAGAAAGCGCTAGTATTATTTTGATATGTGGAAGTCTTAATTTGTATTGTCAGTAAAGGATTGTATCTATCTATATTATGAGGTTAATTCATGATTCCATTTCATTTTAATACCATTATAGTTGCGTAGCCATTTAGCATATGCCAGGAAAGATAATTTATAAGCTAAGCGTATAGCTTTTAAATTTATCATTAGGAGTCGTGTTAATATTGCTCAGAATATAAATATGATTATTAACTCGCTGTTTAACTTTAGCATTATGTGCATAATATAATTTCTCACCATACACACTCTACAATAAAGCATTATTACTGTATACTGAGTTACCGTTAAAAAGAACTAGAAAGTTTCATTAGAAGAAGCGAGACTAGAAATCCTATTATTATTGTTTAAGTCTTTTAAAGATGACGGTAGGCGACCAATCTGTTTGTGCATATGAGTAAGTTTCATATTTGGTTTATGATGCGGCATCTAAATGTTGAAATCTATGTCTTCGTAAGAATCCACCTATCTAAAGTGGGTTCTCGAATGCATTAAACACACGTTCGTCTCCTTTATAATTAGTAATATGATATATTGGTTTCAAATCTTAGCACAAGGACAGTGCTCAAATGGTACTTATATTATCGACATCGAAAGGATGAAAAGCAGAGGTGACTTCGACGGAACCTGAACTTAGAACGAAATGACGGGCGAAATGCCACGAGGTATTTTGCCTGGCGTGCTAATGATACTGCCAGTTCGCCACCTTAAATAGTCCTATGATATATTCAGGAGATTCACCGACGTTAATTGAAATAAATAATGGTTTCAAATTTTGGCACACGGCCAGGAAATCCCGGGTAGGAGATAAATCGATTACATCGATCCCCACCCCACAACTCAAATTGTATGATCGAAGGGAAAATCGACCTCGTTAGAATTTGAAATCAGAACGTAAACACTGATGAGATGACGCCGTCGCCATCTGTAGGTGATATACAATAATAAAAAACCAATCGAATAAATTTCTATGTAATTATATCCGGCTTTTTTGTGTACAAAGTAGAGAAATTTATTTTCTATATAAAATGCAAAAGATCATATAGCAACACGAGAACTAGTGCAACAGCAGAGTTCAAGAAATATATATCCCGAATAGAAATAGATTAACAGAAAAAGAAAACTAAAAAAAAAAAAAAAACATAATACACAGATTGCTTCAGGTATTTTCAAGGAAACTAGAATACAGTTCTTTGTAGTTTTACACAGTTTCATATTTTCATTTAGGTTATTACAATATTATAAATTACATTTTTTGGATTTTATGCTGGTAATCTAATCTCGGTTTCTCTTTATAAGCAACTCTTTTTTCGTTTTATTTTCGCTTAATAATGCTTGTTATATATTCCTTTATATAATAGTTTTCCCTATTGATTTATTCATGCAGAATGTTCTGCACTTCTGCACTTCTTGTCTGCACAAACATATAGTGGTGTGTGTGAGCAGATTTCTGCTTTATTATCATGTATTTTTACACCACGCTATTTTAAAGGGTATATCATCTATTCTTTTTAGTTTATATAGATAGAGAAGAATATAAACCGTAATGTCACCATTTTATCTACTTAAAAAAGAGAGATTTATTTTTAAAAGCATTTACAGCCTTTCAGTGACTAAAATCAGCGTAGCATATTTCTAACATTTTCCCTTCTATTTTAAAAATCTTAGTGAAAAGAATAATGCAATAATTTCATTATATTTGTCTCGAGAAGACGAAAGTGTCTTTGAGATAATATTTTCGACAAAAATATATATTCACAGACCTACTAAAGATAAACCTACATCATTCTTTTTTTCACAATTATTTTATCAATTTATAATTTAGGTAACACGTAACGTGTTTATAATTTTTAGTCTATAAAATTCAATTTCACGAAATATGCTGATATATATATATATATATATA
>NC_068992.1:23036239-23037151 GCF_001194135.2 Octopus bimaculoides
TTTAGGCATTTATAAGTATATATGCATTGCATATGTGGTATTTATATAAACGTATATATATATATACGCCACTAATTCGTTTCTGTAGCATTTATATTTAGGCATTTATAAGTATATATGCATTGCATATGTGGTATTTATATAAACGTATATATATATATACATATATTTAGAAATATGTGTGAGCATGGATGCATGCATATATGTATGAAAGAAAATACCAGTTTACATATTTATATATCCTTATACATGTAAGTATGTTCATGTAGTTCATGTATATTTGTATTGATATATGAATTATAAGTTTCTATATTGCATGTGAGTGCATGTGTGTATCCTTTTCCATACATATACGTAAATATGCAAGCATTCTCAAAGACATGTATATATAAAATATAAATGAATAGCAGTAGAGGTACAGCTTTCAATACATTACAGCCGTTTCTAAAGACTCATTTAAATGATTAAAGAAAACATTACATGAATTCATCTGACAGAAATGATTTCTTTGTAATGATGTCATGTTTTCATTAATGAATTAAAGGAATCGTTACACAAGGCCGTAATGTATTGACACCTGTACTTCTACTGGTACTTGTTTATATTTTATTCACCTCTATCGGAATCTGCCCTTTGTAAATATTATGGATTGTATATTTATTAATAATGTACATGTTTGAATAGCTAAAGAGCAAATTTCTTCACTCAGCTAGGTCAAATTGCCTACATATGCTGCAAGAATATTCGGCCGGTACTTATGTATCATGTTTGATATTTACTTCTTATTGCTGTCTGTGTATATTATTCCGACCTAAAGACGTGGCTCAATTAAAGTACCTAACTCAACTGAATCATACCGATATTATATATGTATATATAATATATATATATATATATATATATATATATATA
>NC_068992.1:23038079-23039146 GCF_001194135.2 Octopus bimaculoides
ATATATATATATATATATATACTTATATACATACCTCTGCATATACATACATACAAATGTACGTTCACCCGAGTGTCTGTAGACAGTTCTTTACAGCCACAAAAATATGCTATGTGATGGAACCACAATATAGGTTTTCCGATTTGAAGGCAAAATTGTCTGTTGACCATGCGCATATGCACCCAGGCCGAAATGTCACTTTGTATATTCTAACATCATATATTGCTTGTATATATCAAATAAGGATGGACAGCACTTTCCTTTATGGAACTTTTTTCCGCCCACTTTATCTGTGTAGGGTAAAATGATAACGGCTTCTTCTATCTGGTACATAATGAGTGTGTGGAGAGGTAGAACAGATTCTACATCTTTCTGTTTTAAGTCGATGCATAAATCGTCTATTGAGAAAAGTACAAGAAATATTTTTATGGGTAATTTAAAGTCTGTAGAAGAATTGTTGTGAAATCGATTATTTATATTGAAGTTGCTAGCTCTTAATTAAATAAGAGTAACATTATACTGTGTTATAACAAGATAACGATATTTAAGATGATGGAAATGTGTAAGCTATGAGGTTTATAGTTTATTCACTATTTTCAACTAAACTGAATCAATGATTAGGAAGGAAAATATGAAGATATAATCCAGTTCTCAATGGATGTCAAATAATGAAAGTAGTTTATCAGTCCTCCTATTTGAAATAATTATCATACCTGAATAACATAACAAAGACGTGGTTCGAAAATGTGAGTGTCAGTCGCAAAACGTGCCTTTACCTCCGTCAATAAGATGACCACATTTTAATGTCAGTATACTTTGTTATTACTAAACTGTGTGTATGAAAACAGTTCTATACAAAAATCGAGAGGAAACACTTGCAGATTTCAAGATAGGTATTTTCAGAGAAATATGGGAACAAGCTGGAAAAATAGGAGAAACTAATATGTGCTTGAGTCGTCTTTAAATGAGCCACATTTATATGTGTATCGTGGCGTGGATGTGTATGTATGTTGTATGTATGTATGTATGTATGTATGTATGTGTATATATATATGCACAAAGATGTA
>NC_068992.1:23039180-23040764 GCF_001194135.2 Octopus bimaculoides
TATATATATATATATATATATATATATATGCGTGTGTGTGTGTGTGTGTGTGTGTGTGTGTGTATAAACGAGTATACGTAAGTGCATCAGCATGTATAGCTATCTGCGCATCGTTGTATCTGAATGAATGTGTATTTATCATACAACTACGTTAGTAGCTGAATAATATTCTTCAGATCACAATTTATACACCATCTTTCAGAGCTTGTCCCTGATTTAGTTCTTAACCAAACTGAAACCTGTTAGCCTATTTGAAGAGTACTGGTCCTATAGCTATATGTTGGCATGAGAACATTAAGATTTGGTCCAGTAGCAAAATAGTTTTACACAAAATTTGCAGTAACGTAATTGGAAAGTAAGTAACGTCACCAATCACTTTTAGATCTAAATAACTTTTCTATTTTAAAAGCAAAATATATCTATCTTAGATTCAATAATAGAAGAAAGCATGAAGAATATCATAGTTTTGGTTCCATGCAACAGAATATTGTATCATAAAAGATGTGAGGTAAAATATCATGAGAAAATTATAAGAAAGGCAAAATATTAGACTTTTAATATATATCCCCGTCATCATTGGTTTTAAGAAATAATTATCAACGCACCACTAATCGACACATTTGGCACATTATTAATTAGCAGAATAGCATAACCTGGAAATAAACATGGATTACATGGGAAAATGTAAGCAAGTGAAATAATATTCTTAAGATTATTAACCTAGAAAAGTACAGGAGAATATACTACACTTGGAAACGTTCAGTACAAGTTATTACATTTAAAGTCTTATAGCTATGTCTGGGATATACTAAGATATAAGATATCCCGACATCGGAGGCAAATAGGGAGAATGCGAAGGGTATGGATTAAGGAAACGCTGAAATAAAGGACTGGAGAATTAAAGAAATAGAAATGAAGAAAATAGAAACATAAGAGATCACAGTTCAACTTTCCAATATTATAGATGCTAGTCAGTTAGTCTTTAGGTACAATCCTATGGAAATCCAGGTATGATTACAGCTTTCATAAAGTAAATATCCAGAGAGTAACTTGATCATATCGATTGTCCGTAAGAGAATGATATTGAGGGATAAAAGGAGAGAAAACTAAATAGAAGCAAGAAGAGGTATTGGCAGGGAAGCTGGAGGAGATACAGAGAGAGGAGGAGGATTGCAATTGATAGGGCAATGGTAAGGATTGGTAGGAGGAATGAAATAAGGAATATAAAAATATAGTGTACAAAATTAAATAAATATACAAACGTAAATATGGAGAGAAGAGGAAGGTAAAGGAAGATAATGTAAAAAAAAATACAGAATAAAGTAAAATAAAAGGAAAGGGATTGAAAAAGAGGATAGTAGATGCCAGTGCTGTTTGAAGGGGTCGGGCAGGAAGTAAAGTAGTAAGTGTATGTGTCCGTTTTATGGGTAAGGTCAGTTGGTATAGAAATATTTCTAGATAGGGCGGGTATGAATCTCATAAATGGGGTGTTTGTAAGACTTGAAAGTTTTCTAATAATAATAACGCATATGACGACTGTTTGTCTTGCCTTAGCGTTTATTGTCCTCTTTAACAAATGCATAC
>NC_068992.1:23043345-23046595 GCF_001194135.2 Octopus bimaculoides
TATATATATATATATATATATATATATATATATGCATAATCATACTTGTATCTATAACTTTCTTGTGTATTCTAGGTAAACGCCAGGCGGTTTCAGGATACACATAAACAATCTAAGACATGCTAGAATAGAGACAAAAATCACATTTTTCATAACAGTTGGATACGTGCAATGCACTCTTCAAAGCTTGTAAGTTGAACTTAAGTGATGGGGAAATAGTAAAGAGCGCGAGTGAAAGACAGTGAGAAAAATAAGATTGTATACTAAAAACCTATACTGAGACGTTAAGATTACCTAATATCAGTGACAAATAAATAAACCATTGCGTAGACAGACTAAGGTATATATTATTGTCATGAGAGAAAAAAAACAATTTAGTTCAGTTAAAGTGACGCTTTTCTAATACATAAAACCGAAACCGATCAGCTGTTTGTTTTGTGCTTGTTCTGCTGCTAAATATGAATTAGATGTATTATAAGACAGACAAGAAAACCCATTGAGACGGCAGTATTGAATAGTATTTTGATAAAAATGACTATAATAATTATACAACTGTTGAAAAATATAACGTCAAGTATGTCTGCGATTATATCATACATAAAAATATATATTTGCGGAAGATGACTTTCTTATATGTAAACATTTAAACATAACGTAAAAGTTTTAGATATAACTGTCTTCTAACATCGGTAGGCGAAATTGAGTTAGAGATTTATCAGTATTTGTCTCTTATTGTATTCATCCGCTGGTGTTTTCAACTCAGAAGGTAAAATGTCGTGCCCAGATATACAACACATAAATGTTTCGCCCGAAGGTGTAGCAACATGATCTAGTGTGCGGTATGTCCTTTGCCTCCAAGCAAACAGCTATTGTTCATATGAATCCACTACAGTAGACAGCAGTTTCGATGAAGTTGGTATTGCATTATACATCTTCAAATTAATATCAATGTTGCATCTTTTACACATATATAAAATATATTGGCACACATCGATCAGCACAGGAACATTTGCTCATTGTTGTCCAAAACGTAACTGATGAAGGTATATATTCTTTGTTGATATACTTGCTAATGATACCATTCTTTACAGAATCACATCCACACACATTATGTAATTGAAACTATCAGGAAGCATTTGCACTCGTTGGGATCGGTCAGTGAAAGTACCAAAGGCATATAAGGCTTAATTCCTTTTAAACCAGCATTCCATGATTCCAACAGAGTCATTAAATTCTTCATCTCCTCTTTCAATGAATGAAACTTCATTAAAGATGGTATTTTGTGTTGAAAGGCATTCAAACACTTAATGCGGGATAAGCCTGACGCTATGCTGTGTCACTATAAAAGCCAGATTCAACTGAAAGTTAAATATCCTTAATACATTTGGAGTGCAAAATCCAATTTACAATATAATTAATAGGGAGCTACTTACTTCACTACCTCTGCTCTATCTTAGTCAGGATGTTGCAAGATTGTCGCTATTTCATCGTCACTCCATCAAACGTATTCAAATGACAGACATACCCTAGACACGCGAACTCACAATATTCTAATCAGAATGTTATTCCCTAAATTCATCTAATCACAGCCGTTTTCGCTCAATGAATTACATAGGTTTCAAGTTCAATGCCTTAACCAAAACATCTTAAGCCTTATAATTTCCCTGCTGAATATAAATGATATTTATTTAAATTCAATGCTAGGAAGAAACTTGTATAATGAATCTAGCTTTTATAATTTCAACATTATTGAATGGTTATTATTAGTAACACTTTGTATTCAACTATAATAAATCAGTCCTCTTAGATAACGTAATTTGTTGTCATCAATTCGTTCATTATTACAACGAAACCGTATGTAAACCGTCTTTTGTTACAAGGTTTTATCATTAACAATCATTCAATCTTGTCTGTATGTACATATATATGTATTTATCTATTCATACATATATAGACACTAAACTTAACTCTTTTCTAATATGTCAAAATTATCATCTAGCTGGATACTGTACTGTAGATTGTCCAGTGAATGATGTTTTAAAGAAATTATCCACATACCAGAAATGAGTGAAAACTTATATGACTTAAAGAGTATTAACAATCAAAAGCCTAGTTTCACATATATTAACCCCATATGCATGCTTCAGAATATAACATTATCAACATACTGGAAAAATATAAGCCTTTTGCACAAAACTGCAGCACTGAGTTGGAGACATCGTCTCTGTGCAAACAAAAATAGGATTCTAAGTATTTTTGCTGCGATTATATGATTTGCTAAACCGACAACATACGGAATGAAGCAGTATATTACATATCACAAATGTACAAATATATCAAATATGTATGTGTATGCACAGACAGACAGATAGATAGACACGCACGCACACACACAGACACACACACACACACACACACACACACAAACACACAAACAATAATAATTGATTAAGTAATCAGAAGATAGATTTCATATTAGTCTTTACTTTGTACGACAATCGTTCCGACCCATCTCGCTACTGTCACTTATGGGTGGAGCTTCGTGCATTATGTAGCGTTAATCCACTTTTGCCGTCAGGGACACATCAGGTACATTCATACATAAAGTGGTGTAATGTGTAATATGTAAAACTCACTGCATAATACATTCTATTTTTTTATACAGTTCAATATTTAAGAGATAAGGAATTATGAACATTGTTTACATTTGTCCTCAAGATGAGGACAAATAACCGTCGAATGTAAATGATGTAAACAATGTAAATAATGTAAATAATGTCTATTTTTTATATTTGTATTTACACATTATGTTATATATATTTTTTTACATTTATGTTTCTTTTTTTATACATTTGTATATCCTTTCATATAATGTCTTAGTGTTTATAATATATAAATAATTTTTTGACTATTTATAAGGCATTTTATATAATTTACTACATATGGGAATTCCTATTTTAGTAAATTTTTAAAATCATGTACTATATGAAGTGTTTAGGTTTTATCATGATACTCTCCAATACATATATACGTATATATATGTATGTATCTGTGTATCTGTGTTTATCCCCCACCATCACTCCACAACCGATGTTGGTGTGTTTACGTCCCCGAAATGTATCGGTTAGATAAAACAGTCCGATAGAATAAGTCCTAAGATCAATTTGTTCGACTAAAGGCGATGCTCCAGCATCATCGCAGTCAAACACACACACAGACACACTCATGTAAATGTATATATATATATATA
>NC_068992.1:23046907-23048548 GCF_001194135.2 Octopus bimaculoides
CCAAGGTTTAATTGTATTTCTTTCAACACACGTATCCACATAAAGAATCTTGCACACGAAATACACATACGAAATATGTATATATATATATATATAGACAGAGAGAGAGAGAGATATTATAGATATGGTTGCGTATATACAGCGGTCTTATTACAGTTACTGTGTCTTACAATTTAAATAAAGTTGTTTCTTTTTTCTGGAATCCCAATCTAAAATAATTTAATTACTGTAGCTAAATTGACGAATACATAAATTAACCGATATAGCGTACATAATAACAATAACAGGCAAATTGATTCAATCACCACACAATGAAGTAATTTATCAACATAATCTAATGGTGCAAAGTTAAAAAATAAAATATTAAAATTTAAAATGTATGCATATTGAGTACAGAATCTGGTAAAAATATAGAACGAAACATATCCTTAGAAAGATATAATTTGAAGAGCAATTTGATTAATGTAATGTCTGAATTTGTGACGCTTATAATCAATTAAAAATTTCCGATCTATGCATAGTATCACTTCGCTATCTCAGTCCTGTTTTACATTTGAAATTTAAGAAGGCTCTGAAGGCTTCCGTGGAACGCTTATTTCTAGTACGCCTTATTTTGAAATTTGTTGTATTTGAAATTCATATAGAGTTTTGTTACTGAGTACGATGCATTCTTGTTTTGATGCTTTGAGGTAAGTTTTAACATCCAGTTATCAGAATTGATAACCATATAAAACCATATAAAGAGACATACAAACTCATATATACATGCATATGCATGTATATATGAGTTTTTTTATGTCTCTATATATGGCTTTTTATATACCTTTTGTGTGGTTTTGATATGCCTTATATTTTTATATATTTCTTTTTTTTAATTTTATATTTGCATTTGAATTTTGCAAAATCCATGAATTGAATTTTTTAAATCTCTGAAGAAGCCTAGTGAAACATGCACGTACCGCCATTACATCATTTTCATCTTCTAATTACTCCAGTGTACTGGAGCTATATGGATAGAATGTGCATGCCAACGCTAGGCCGAAACAACTGTAAGATTTTGTCCCTTCTCCAATTGTTAGATGTCGTTTAAATTTGAAATCTTAATTGTTGACATGGTATGTCATAAGTGCCTGCATATTGTCTTTATTGTCATTTTGGTTATAAAATAAACAGATTAAGCAACAGAATACAGTCTCTGCAAGTTGATGAGTACCTCATATGCCCCTCCATTTTCTTATTGCTATATATATATATAATAGTATTTTATAAGCTTAAAGCATATAACAATCAGTGTGCAATAACTAAATATAATAGTCTAATAATGGGACATATAAGCCTTCGACAGAAAAATTACACTATCGAACCTACCTACTTTTTTCTGTTAGATTTAAGAACTATAATTAATAACCGGTAGCACACTCGGTTGCGTAAACAGAAGGGTGTATGTGTTCGAGCCCCACGCGCACGGGAAGACATACTTTCTACTCTCGCAGGCTTATATACACCATTATTAGACCATTTTCTTTAGTCATTGCGCGGTGATCGCTTTTAACTTTAAGCTTATAAAATACTATTATTATTATTGACAGAATTGTAAAAATTGGCATTGCTTAACAAAACCATTCGTATATATATATATAT
>NC_068992.1:23049606-23050704 GCF_001194135.2 Octopus bimaculoides
ATATATATATACATATATATATCAACATATGCATATATCCATACATATATGTACATACCTACATCTATATGTATACATACATGCATATATGGGTATAGGACATCGAAGGCAAGCACAATACGCGACATCGTTGGAACAGTTTTTCCCGCAAATCAAATTAAATAAAATCGTTGGCTATGAACTTTAGATTCTTCCATTCTTACCAGTATATTATCATTTGCATAATCAGCTTTGAAAATTTATCAAAGAGATAAAAATGTTCTACTTTTGTAATCTATCAAATTATTACCATGCAGGATTCCAGCACGAAAGAAACCATTCTAATCAAGGTAGGGTGGCATTATGTTTCTGTATTGAAACGCAATTTATACTTTCATGTACATATCTACAGCTCCTGACATAGCCGTAGATGATATCCTTTACCTGAATTGACCCTAATCTGTATAGGAAGGATGGAAGAATCTAAAGTTCATAGCCAACAATTCAAATATTAATAAGATAAGTTTTAATAAATTTAGTTTACGGATCTTTATTCTATATGTACTTAGAAATGTTGAATAACACTTATGGGTATGTTTTTAAATATTAGTGAGAATACAGAGATCATATGTAAGTCATAATATACTGGCTGGAATGGAACGATCTAAGATTCAAGGCAAAGACTTTCAAATATTAATAAGACCTCAACATTAGTTTCAGAATTCATCCAAGGCTAGGACCACGGGGTATACGTCACCTACCAAATTCAAGATCATAACACACAAATACACTACAACACAATTTCTTTCCTCGACAGGGCCCTGCCATATTTAACATTGTCTCAAAACAGATTAAAGAGGAATAGGACCCCATCATATTTAAACGGAATCTGGACAAATTTCTTCGAGGGATATCATATAAGCCACCTATACCTCACTCAGCAAGAACTCCCTACTCGAATAGGCCTTGATACCACAAAACTTGACTTACAAAGGATTTAGAAAATGTTATCAGGTGGTGCTATTAAGTTAGACATGGCCTGGGCCAATCTTTGGTCGAAACATATCTAAGTGTTATCTAAGTTTCCTAAGTTTTATATATATATATATATATATATAT
>NC_068992.1:23051340-23055076 GCF_001194135.2 Octopus bimaculoides
ATATATGGTGTATATATTAACATAGATGTATATATGTCTATATGATGATTGAAGTTCGAAATCGGCTGAAGAAATGGCTGTTTACTTCATTTTTGAATTTATTTCACCATGAAATATTGCTTTAGCTTGATTTCTCGCTTTCTGTCAATTAATGAAGTTAGTGCTTTGTCTGGCTCTTCGAGTTGCTTTTATACTGTTATTTCTAATATTTGCTGGTACTAATTTGTTCCCTCCTTTATTATCAAGGCAGTACCAGGCAGTGGCTCTCAATGCCCTGATGCACTACAAGGCAGTGGCTATCATGCTCTCGTGCAGTACCAGGCAGTGACTCTCATGGCTTTTCATCTCAAATAATTGGAAGGCTTATCATGTAAATTGTTTTGTCATGGTATAAAAGATGGGCTACAGCAAATATTCTGCTCAATACCACAGATTTGATTGTCAGTTGTTTGACCTTAACCAGTTGAGCATGTCCCTTAGTGGCTGACGATATGTGCATCTCTGATCACGAGCGGAAGTAGTGGAGGACTATCATAGCCATATGTTGTGAGGAATTCTTTAGGGTTTGAATAATTCACCTCTGGAAACATAGGTGTTTTATTCATAATCCTTAAAACAAACCTTATTCAGTGACCTTTTGAGTGGAATAGGCTACACGATCTGAAGAAAACTTTAACTGGGACACACTTGGAAGGTCATGCGCTGTTTATCTTGATATGAGATCACCATGTCACTCACGTATGGTTCTGATGCATGTAGCCGGTGTACCCTTATGAGACAGGTAGTCGTGATGGTATATTAGTCTTCATATATTTGTACCCTAGTATCAATTTGATGCAGGAGGATGGAAAAGTAACGATACTTTGGGATTATGATTTTCAGACGGTTAGTGTAATCGAACACAGTTGGCCGGATATTGTCATATTGAATAAGAGAGACAAATACCGTCAGATCATTGATGTACCCATTCCAATATTGTGAGTAAAGAGGTTGTGAGTAAAAAATTACCAAGTCGTCCGAATTGAAAGAGCATGTGGTAAGACTGTATGGAATGCGAAAGCGTAATGTAAAAGTGATACATTACATTGTATTCCCATTGTATTCTTTTATGTGCAAAGCTGTCACATCTACTTACCAAGTGGGTCACATTTTCCACACTCTTTCCACAGAGTCGACATTTCTGGGTGTCAGATGTTAGTGGTCGAAGCGTTAGGCTCAATCCCATTGAAACTTCAAGACCTCTTTAGGCCACCGGAAATCCCATGCAGGATAGATGTCTTGCAAAAAGCAGCCTTATTGGACATAACCCACATCGTATGGAAAGTGTTATCTGCCTGAGGTCCTTGTTGTGACTTGACAGATGACTAACGACTCCGGTGCATTTTTACCTACACTGTGTTACGAAGGAATGATAATAATAATAATAATAATAATAATAATAATAATAATAATAATATTAATAATAATAATAATAATGATGATGATGATGATGATGATAAGAAGAAGAAGAAGAATTTCGGTGGAGTGTGCAAGTCAAGTACATCAGCTCCACTGCTCTACTTGTATTTATTTTAGAGACCCCGAAACAATCGAAGGAAAAGTCAACCTCGGCAAAGTTTCAACACACAATGTGCAGACGAACGAAATGTCGCTAAGCCTTTTGCCCAGCGCTCTACGGTTCTGCCTTAATCCTTAAAATTAATATTAAGAACCGAATAGAATTTTCAGTGTACAAGTGTTTGGGGTGGAAAAGTTTTCATAAGAGGAAAGAACCATGGCAAGGCTGATGGCCATAGAGGGAATTTCATTGGTTAAAATTTAGTAAACATTGCTGAGGTGATGGCAGTCGTAATAGTGATGGGTATGATAACGATGGACCAACCCTTAAAATGATGACATGCCAGTGTATATACTGTCTATATATAAAACTAAGGAATGCATGTTCTGAAATATTAATTCTGATTTAAAAAAAATAATTCTCCCGAACGTGATTCTATTCACATTGCTAAATATAAAAGGATATGAAGAAAGAAGAAGAAGGAGGGGAGGAGTGGCGAAGAAGATGAAGAACAAAATGATGAAGTAGAAGTTATTGCTTCTTCTGATGAGAAAGTTGATTGTTGTGGTGGTAGTGATGATGATGATGATGAAGGATGAATTTTTTGTTGGTGATGATAATGATGATTATGAAGTGATGAAGAAGAAAGGGAAGACGAAGAAAGAGAAGAAAAAAAGAATAAACCGAAGAAGGCAACTAACAATTAACGATATAAATAAGTATATGAAAATTCTGTTGTTCATGCAGATTATCAGGAGAAAGAAGACGAAAGATAAGAGTAGCAGAATGCAATGCATTAACATACTGGGGGAACTGATGGCGGAGTAAGATGTCGATGTCAATAATAGCATATATTTAAGATTACTGCTCTACAGAAATAGAATCCTATCTTTATTCACAAAGGGACTAATACTGAATTTTTTCGCGATTTCACTGAAATTTTATTTCTACTTTCCTTATTCTCCGTAGAGTCATCTTTGCATTCATTCTCTTTTATTCCCTTCATTTGAAACGAGAAAATCATTTTTCCACATCTGCACTACAGATTCATAGTAAATGTCAATTCCAAGATATCCTTTGGCAATTTACACTTACAATATGACCATAACTGACTTGAATGGAAACCTGCAATTGTTATCATAATGTTACATAGGTTCATATACGTAATATATATGTAATTTATATATGTAATTTCGTATGTACAACAGTAAACATTTCGTTTTACGTAATTCTCAGATGAAAAGGGAGTGCACCTCTAAGTACGTATGTAATCATGTATTTGTGCACGAATTTAAATCACCAGTGAACTAAATCTCCATATTCTGTATAAATATGTGTGCATGCATATGTAAATGCTTGCATATGTGTGTGTGTGTGTGTGTGTGTGCGTGTGTGTGTCTGCGTGCGTTCTCAGACGACATTTAAATGTAAGCACCTTAAATCCTGTAAAATTAGGTGAATTTGAGACTCATGGGATTTTCAGAGGACGGCAGTCTTAAATAGAGGTTGAGCAACGTTAGCAAGCGTGGCAAATACACTGACTGTAGTCGCTGTTTGCAACAATGGTAGATGCATCAACCTGTTTTTTATTTAATTTTGTATGATGAAATTAGATCTCATTTGGATGCTACATAATTCATTTACTTTATAGATGTATGAAAGATAAAGAATGGATCTCTATTCATTAATTTCTCGGGAAATACTTGCGTGGGAAAACAATGTCTATCTGTGGACGGTATATATTTTATACTATAATCACATTTACAAAATTTCTGTGACCAATTCCAAATTTACTAAATGAGAAAATATGCAATCCAGGATTCATTAAAAGCCTAATTACGAATAATTATGATTAATTATTTTATATACAAGAGTGAAAACAATGCCTAGCAATGTATTTAATACAAGTACATACCGAAAAACTCTCAGCAATAGTTTGTTCCTTTATCGTATTTACTGCTTTCTCTATATGACAGTTCCAAATCGTTTGGCGCAGATTTCTTACAGACATCTTGTGCTGTTTCCAGGCTAACACCTCTTATACAACAACATTAGTCAATCGTCAAATGAATGACGACCTCTCCATGTAATGGGTTGCATATTTATATATACGTATATATATATATGCATACATACGTATATATATATTTATATATATATATATATATATATATATAT
>NC_068992.1:23055445-23059348 GCF_001194135.2 Octopus bimaculoides
ATATCGAAAAAGTGAAAACAAGCAATGTTAAATCTCTGAACGCGGTATTGACAGTAACTGCACGATAAAGTGAAGTATATTTGCCATTTAAATGTGGCTGACCCCTAAGGGTGGATGTTACTGTTGCTTTTAGCCCCAGGAGAACATCTCCTCCAGCTGGCTTATCGACACACATCTGTGTCCTGTCTATTTTTGCCAAGGGAAGTTATCCCTCCCATCTTGGTCTGCGATACGTACGGACCCGGCGATTATCGTACGCTGAAGAAGGGAAATAACCCTGAAACCCATGGAAACTCGTTAGTTATTTTGTTGCTATAACGATATAAAATAATTTTTCGTATGTATGTATACGAATACATATACAACATACGTAAATAAAACTGGAATGAAACGTGAAGGCGATGAATCGTAGATTATTTTTAAGTAGATAACTTTCTTCTTGCCCTGGCTAAATTTACTGATTGATCTGAAATTGTTTAGGCTCAGCACCTAATAATATTCTAGGATTTTGCTCCCACATTTTCCACTTCTATCCATTTGTACCCAGGTTAGCGTTTCTATTATGATAATCATTTATATTTACTTTTATAATTGGAAAAAAATGATATTTCTGAATGCAGATTTTGTTCAAACTTACAAATTGTTAATGCCAGCATATCTATAACAAATAAATACATTTTAACACAACGTTTGTTATATAATATCATTAATTAATAATTAGGTTTTTTAATGAGTGATTTTTTGTAGAAGTTTAATGTTTTTAATATGTACATATCTTGATACATTAGCAAATCAATACAGACTAATAAGAAATCACAAAACATTATGACTATGTTTATGCCTTGTACATATAAAAGCGTTCCTCTATAACTGTTATAGAGAAAAATCTGCTATATGTACAAGGCATAAATATCTCTCGATGTCTGATTGAAGTCTTTCATTTGAAGTCTTTCATATTATCTTTTTCTTGATATAACAACATATTTTCATTTCTTAAAATATAACCTAGAAAACTCCGCCTAAGCGCGCTGTACCATTAAACAAACGATCCATAACATCGAGTACCACCTTTTGTGGTACGGAATATCGAACAACGGACCTCGCAAACATCGGCTAAGCGCGCTGCACCATTAAACTAAGTGACCCATTACCTCGAACGCTATCTTTTGTAGCGCTAAATGTCTTAAAATTGAAAAGTATGTTGATTTCTTACAATGATCACCATTTTCTTCGTTAGTTAAAGCCACACCACTTATTTTTGTAGCTACTATTTCTAGGAGAGATTTTCGCCGTAAGATTCACCTCATAGATTCCTTCCATTTCATCACATGTATTCTATAGTGCTCTTTAACAAAAAACTGGAATGTTCAGATTGAAAATCGAGTTGGTGGGGTGACTACTAATTATGTTTTGTCACTTAATCCACACAACTTTTTCCTAACTAATACATTTTAATGCGACTTTTTCCTAATCATTCTTCACAACGAGCATATGCTTTTAAATCCAATTAATCTCTGCTTGTTATTTAAAATAACAGATATTTTGATTCAAAATCAATTTTCTTGCCTTAATCTCCTATTTTTAATCTCACGTCTTTTGACCTAACATTTGATGAAACAAACATCAATTATTTTATCTCAAAATGTAGCTGAACACTGGAATACGACTGCTATAACAAATTGCATTTAGTTTGGTCGAGAACCAAATTAGTTATGAATGCTAGCATTGCTCGCCAGAAACTAAATTTTGACCTTAATATATCCACCTACTGCCATGACTGAATGATAAGCGTCCATTTTCACACACACACAAACGCATACACACACATACACACACGTATATAAATATATGTGTGCGTGTGTGTGTATGTGTGTATTTATACAGAAGAGTGTTGTATATTTGGTTAGCAAAGGAACAATTTAGCAAGCTTCTCACACATTTATTGTTTTTTTGCTTTTTCGTTTATAGACGAAAATAATCCACGATTTAACTTCCAAGCTCATCTTTAGATCTGCCGAGTTTTTAGATTGCCGCGACAGATATTTTCTGTTTACAAACTTTCATCAATATATTACAGATGTAAGCACATAATTATTTATAAGCCACAATTTGAAGCCAAACATGAAAACAATGTCTTTTTGTGATTCCACTCTAAATACGCATTTGGTTTTTAGGTATGGAATAATTTCAAATTATACGAACAATGAAGGAAGTCCATTAGGAAATTTCCAAACGTTACCAGAATACGAGTCAACTGCTTACAATCTCATAATCCTCTGTAAACAACAAACAGCTTTCAATTAAGAAACGGTATTAAAAATAGAAGGCTTAGTTCGTTAATATCCAAGCTGTAAGAATATTTCTGACTTACGGTTAGGATTTATTATTCCTTGAAACTTGACCTGGCACTAAATGTGCAAATACTGTAAAGTCAACGTTCTGATCAACAATGGCGAACGTCTTTTGGAGGCTTTCGCATAATTGAGTGCATTGTAATAAAGATGTGAGGAGAACTGAAACTTTATTATCTCTGTCACGACTAACGCTTTGATGAGAGTTAAATGATGTAGGCTTTCTAAAAATATTAGACAACTTCCACATGAAATAATAGCTAACATAATTGATATATTAATGAATTAATGTCAAGAGTCACATTTACGTTTATAGTAGAATATAAGCAGCTAACTGAAACCTTGATAGGCCGAAACCGTTTGATTCATTGTATTTTCTGGGTTCTCTGAATATGATCATAACTAAATATATGACACTTATTTACGAAAAAGGCGATAGACTCGCCATCACAATCCATATTACTGGTCTAGACACAGACGTTGCTCCAGGTGCTTGCGTTTACTACTGACGCCACGTATTGTGTGTTGCGGGAGTTCATCAGAGGTCATGTATCTTCTATATGTGGAGTTCGTATGTTGTATATATTCAATGATCACGTTTAGCATAAGAGACTATCGCAAAAGAAAATATCCTTGTTATAGACATACACACAGACACACGCGCGCACACGCACACACACATACACACACACACACATACACACACACACATACGGACATACACACAGAAATACAGACAGACAGACAGACACACACATATATATATAAATAAATGGAGTTAAACGACTTCCGACACATTTTTCGAAGATATCACTGGAATTATTCCAAAGGAAAACAATGGTGGAAAACAATGTAATCTCTTCAAAGTAATGAAGAAATGAAACTCGTCAATAAGACATTTTAACAGAATATGATGCATATGTATAGTGATTAATTGAACGCTATTAAATTAAAAACAAAAAAAAAACGATAGAGGATATAACGTCAAACGTATCCTATACGAAGAGGAGGGGTAAAGGAAAGAAAAAAAATAAATGAAAAGTATATAACGATATGAAAATTAAATAAAAACCCAAAGTCTTGGTAAAAGATATATCTAGTGAATGTGAAATGTAAGAAAAAGTTAATGTTTAAATTATATATAATAATAGATATCACTTATATGATCTAAAGGTATATTTCTGCCAATGTTTACATCGGTATGTACGGTCCATAACCGTGTTTACAAGGGGAGTTTTAGAAAAAAAGGAATAAAAAATAGTTCAGAATTACAGAGAAGACAGAATTCCTTGACTTTATCATAAAGGACCAAAATTGAGAGAATCAATCAATCTAAATTAAATTGGTAATTGTGGTCTTTTAGATACCAAATTAATTTACTAAGACCTGTACTGATACGTTTATTCCTATCTCTAAATGTAGAGTAATGATTAGAAATTACTTTAGATAACTGAGAACAGGAATTCCTAATAATAGCTGCACGAAACTGCAAAGGAAAAGTAGATTTAATTTGCCTCCCATAAAAATGCACACACCTCTGAGTGTATATATA
>NC_068992.1:23059694-23060254 GCF_001194135.2 Octopus bimaculoides
ATATATACGGTTAAAATAACGTTAATGATTTTCATCAGGTAGTCAGCATGGTATAAAAAATGTATAGGTAATTTATACATTAAACTAACAATTATATACATATGTATACAATTATATTGAGGGAACACAGACGAAAATGACCCATTTCCAAGATCCTTCAAGTTCCAGGACACTAAAAAACTACACAAAACTCCAGATTAAATATGCCCATGGCTGAAAACACGTTAGTTAAAGAATATTTAAATGACTTCACGTTAACTGTGAATTGGCTCCAATGTCTAGATTAATTTACATATTGGACCCAATTCAGTATTAACGGGAAGTCATTTTAATATTTTTTTCACTCGCCTGTTTTCAGGCATGGGTATAATTGATCTGGAGTTTATGGTAGTATTCGAGTATACCGGCATTTCAAGCATGGTGGAGATGGGTCACTTTTGCCTTTCCTCCCTTAATAGTATTATATACATTCACATATAATTATGAATTTAATAAATATATATACATGCATACACACACACACACACACACACACACACACACACACACACACACACACA
>NC_068992.1:23060290-23063389 GCF_001194135.2 Octopus bimaculoides
TATATATGTATGTATATATATACATATATATACACACGTATATATATATATAAGGACTGAGAAGATACCATGCACGTCGAAATTGTTCTGGAAGCTAAATGATACTTGTTTGAAGATTAGCTTCTCCGAGCACGACATGGTACATTTTGGGTAGAATTGACTTTCTTTGAAACATATCTTAAAGAACTTTCCTTCGAATATCCTACTGGCTATAAAGAAATTGCTTCTGTATGTTGAGCAAAAACACAAGGATAATTTTATTTTGTGTCCACATAGAATTGCTAAATTGATTTTCTTTTTTTCATGTACCACATTTTCTCTTACAGATTCAAGCTTCTGATACTAATACTTCTACATAATTAAAATGTTTGGAGCAGAGTGCGGCTGTTCTCTCTATGTATGCTTAACACGTATAAAAAGCTGGAATATATGAAATAGTTTGATCAGATTTCGAATCCTTGGCCGAAATTATTTCTGTAACTGGTATTGTATAAAACGCGCTAAATCCTCATGAAAGGGAAAAGAAATATTGCAGAACGGCAAATGATTTTCATACTTTACTCAATTGGCTAAAGATTCAATGATGTTCATACATTTGCGTTTAATGGAACATCCAGTTTACGAAACAATTAAGCTCTCTTGGAGAATGGTATAGGTTATACAAAAATTTCTTTCTAGCATATATCAAATATCTCGTAAAATATTAGTGAAATGTGAAATATCCTGCTGTTATATAGTTAAAATATTGATAATCTTTCACTTTATACCTCCCCTTGCGCGCAGATAAACCTTTTGGAGCTAGATGTATATGAATTTCTTTCACTGTGTAAAAGAATGAAGTATACTTCTAGGAGACTTTGAATTATTTTTGTCATGGTATCTGAATACATCTGACGGATATGATGTTCCATAGTTTATTTCAGAAATAAGTACAAAGAAAATTCATTTTTTTCTATCAATGTTTTGGCTTCGGGTAAAATTCGCTTCGCAAAGACTGGAAATTCATACAAACCGATTGTGTAGGGTGTGCAATGTATGTGTTGCCAAAAGTATTCATAAGCATGTATATGCAAATATAAATGCATGCGTGCATATATATAAGTACATATATATTCCTGAATCTTACTTTCTAAAAATATGTGAAGAGTATAACTTTTGTAACATTCATTTGCCAAGTACTGCTTTATACATTTATATAAATTTTTAAAAAAAACTTATTTACTGATAAATTAATTTCTTCATGTTGTTAGTATTGCTACTGTCACCATCATCATCATCATCATCATCGTCATCATTATCCTCACTATCATCATTGTTAAAATTATTGTTGAGATTAATATTAAAATTATTATTAATATCATTATTATTATTATTATTGTCATCATCATTATCATTAATATCATTTTTATCACCATTATTTTTGTTGTTGTTATTATAACAGAAGTAGGAAACAATATTCTGGAAAATATTAATTATCTAAATCACTGAAATGATTAAAAATGAAATGAAGAAAAAATATGTGAAGTAGAACCAGCAACAACTAAACAAATATGAAATGAAATGTTTTATTTTTTGTTGCAGTTTTAATAATTACTGAATGCTAAACTCAATTAAACACGAATTACGAAGACTACCATTTGTCATATGGAATCATTTTCAAAGTTGAATGTCTTGATTTTGTTGTTTTATCTCTTTTTATTGTTGGTTGTTTTTGTTCTTGTTAATCTCGCTGCAGCTTCTTCTGCTGTTGCTGCTGCCTTTATTACAATGATAAAGTGTGTTTTTTATCGTTAATTTTTTTTCAGTTTTGCTAATTTGTTTAATTAGAAATGATGTCAACACTAATTCATTTTAAAATATCTTAAAACCGTTTTGACCACCATTCCGGTATAATTAGCTAAATATCTGATTGTCGTCAAAATTGTGGGTATCTTAGACTAATTTTTTTCTTCTTTTTTTTCTGCTCTGACGTAGCTTCGTCTCGTCTCATTCACTATCTAAAGTAAATTTAAGTCATTTAACTGCTTTTAATAATAGTATATAACTTTTGTTTGAATGTGTTCTACGAAATTTTGCGACATTTCTGTGCAGACAAATTGCATCACAGTTATCTGCCATTGTTGCTACATGGTAGTTTCAGTTTTTCCGTATCACATGAATAGTGGTATTGTCATCACTCAAATAACCCTAACTATTATGCGTAGACAATATTCTTCGGGATAATATATAAAATAGTAGTTATGAAGCTGAATTATGAAAATGTCAGAAGAAAACTTTTGCGCTATGGAAAGGGTTTCTTCTATCTTCTGCTGTCACAGAATATATCAATAATCAACTAAAAAATCACAATTAGTATAATGATAATTTGGTTCTCCCTTGCAGAATTGCGGACAAAACATTGTTGATACTGACGTCACAGCTGTTTCATTTAGCCGGATCCCGCAACGAGCCATTTCATTGTTTCACAGTTTCACCTTTGAAGCAGTCTAAGCATAAATGTAGCATTTAGAATGCTACCTATTATTTGACTGAATGGACACAAAATGACAACAAAGCACACTACGTTTAGTGTGGGCGAAGATTATCTTCACGGTTGCCGAATAACATTTTAAGAGGCATAAGTATTTAACCATCTGTAGCCTACTATTCACGCCTGTCGTCAGCAAACACTCCCCACTGGCTTCGAAGTTATTACTAATAAGGTAAATAATATAATCCATAATGAAAATAACAAGTTGGTACAGAATGTGAAGCAGTATTTCGAAAAAGGGCGCTACTTGTACCGCAGAAAGCAACCGAGTAAAAAATAACAATCGCTTCCTTTCAATATCATATTGCGTATTTTCCAATGTTTATACTTATCATTAAATATTATGGAGGTTTAAAGCTATTAAAATGAGGACTACGTTTTTTTAAAATAATTTAATAAAATTAATCTGTATAGGCGCAGACATGTCTGTTTAGTAAGAAACTTGCTTTTCTAACATTTTTTCCGGGATAAGTTTCTCTGCGTGATACCTTAGGCAAGTTTGCTCTACTACAGCCTCGAGTCGATCAAAGCCGTATCAGTGAATTTGGTAGACGGAGATGGAAAGACGC
>NC_068992.1:23063399-23066433 GCF_001194135.2 Octopus bimaculoides
GAAAGACGCCTGCCGAGTATATATATATATATATACACGACGTATATATATATATATATATATATGTATGCATGTGTGTGTTATATATGTGTATGTTCGTGTGTGTATGTGATATTTGTGTGTATGTGTGTATTTATCCCCGAGTATCGCTTGACAACTTGTGCTGGTGTGTTTACATCACGCAACTTAAGGGTTCGGCAAAATGGAACGAGAGAACAAATACCAGGTTTAAAATGAAAATATGTACTGGGAGTCGATTATTTCGACTAAAATTTCTCAAGGCGGTGCTCCAGCATGGCCATAGTCCAATGACTGAAACGAGTAAGAGATAAAATATAAACGACACCATATAAATGTATACACACACGCATACACACATACACACACATACATTTTTCTTTAATACACTTTTGAATTAAGGTTGTGCTAATTATGTAACATGAGTCTAAATTTTATGTGGACAAATGAATGCATAGATGAAATTGATACGTATCCCAAAACAGGAGATTGCAATATCTGAATTTGTACACAGTTGATGTATATAAATAATGTTTTGCAATATACTAGCAATATATTAACTTCTAAAACGTGGTATGTTGCATTTACGTAACGTTACACGAACACAGCACTGAATACAGAACTGTTGGTTAAGAGCTAATTTCACCTACACGTATATGCATACGTTTTATTCCTGTAAAGATATCAATATATATATATATATATATATATATATATATATAATTGGTTTGCTATATGTAGAATGAAATAGCTTTGGATTTACCGGAGTGAAAATATAACACAAATTCTTCTGCATACCGTGTGGAAATTTGGTTGAAATAAATAAATTAGTATTTTGAATTGTATAGAAAATTCTGGAAATGAATAGCGTGAATTTGTCAGATTTAATGTAAGTATCGTTATAAAATATCTACTGATGGTAGAAAATCTAATTCAGTCAGTTCATTTGGTTCACAAGATCGCTTTAAATGTTGTTTAGAATAAATAAATAAATAAATAAATAGCTGGTTGATTATAATGAATTTATGTTGTTAACAATTATCTTTCACTGAAGCAGGAACTAATAATGTCTATGTCGCTACTAATTAAGCTAACATTCATCTGATATAAAGAGAAGATATTTTTATCATGTATTTTCGTATATAAGGGATTGAATCAAAGTTTGAAATCCGTACGAACGTACATAGTAGGCTACTAATAGATATTTCCTATTATGATTCAAAATTACGTAATAAATTTTAATAACATTTAGCAACATTTCTTTTAGATGTTTTGTATGAATGATCACCCAAATGACGTGACAACATATTTTAAATAATCGACGTTGTTATTTTTGCCTTACAGACACACATCACGGTTTTATTTGGCTAAAATTCTGCGTCTCTGGATTAAACACATTATATTATTTAGTTTGTCGTTTATTAAGTCCTCGAAATCTAAATTGCCTTCCAAGTAGTTTGTAGCTGTTCAATAGCAACATGTTGCACACATTGCTTTTATTTTCTCGAAGTATTTCCTTTCGCTTTGTTCACGTACCAATACCATATAATTTATAACTTTACAATATTCTCGTATTCATATTTTAATACAAGCTACTAACAATTTTGCTAACGTATAAAAAAAAACTCAATTGCTCAACTATTGATCCTTGGAAGCCCCTCACTCCGAACACCCTGAAAATTCCATACTATGGTCTTTGACATTAAATATTTGCTCTCAGCAGCGGAGATAGAAGTCTACAACAATTGAAAGAGAAGTATGAATATTGACTGTTTTGTAAATTTTTCATAGCCATACTGATTTGACTGGATTCATTTGTTTTATGATATGATCCCGATCATTTCAGAGACGGGTACGAGATTAATTTGGCTTGCTTACCTCATAAATTAAAAATTTTAATCATTCAATCATCAACAGCAAGAAACAGAAAGAAAGTGAGAAGTGAGAACTGCTTAGTAATTTATACATTTTTTGTAATTAGTACCAGTTTTAGAGTAAAGTAAGCATATTTAAATTAAATTACTGTAATAACTCGTGGGAAGATATTACTTGCGGTGTTTGAGATCTTATTATTGTCACCAGAACTATATTTTAGGCACATAATCAGCGCGTCTATTTTATGACTAAAGCTTCTTGATGTGCTAAATTAATTAGTTTGGTTATTTATCGCCAAAAGGATAATAGAAAGTCGTGTCAATGAAAATTCATTACTTTATGCTAACGATATGCTTCATCGACACTTTGATATATCTAAGCCATCTTGACCTCTGCATCGATATTAAATATCCTCTTAAATGAAAAGATGCTCAAAGCGAAAATACCACACAACAACTAAGAGAAAACTAATCTAGTGAAAAGCATACGATCTCTGCAACAGTCTGTAATTCTGAAGTACACATCGAATAATACACTTCATTAATTTGACATGTGAATTGATATTGAGGTTAGAATCAATCAACATACAAGTGAATTTACCGAATTTCTCTGTGGCAGCACCTCAACTATGAAAGCATTTCATTTGCTGTGTATTTACATTTATTTATTCATAGGAACATCTTGCAAAAATTTACTATAAATATTGAAAGTTTTCGCTTTAGAGTTGTCATTGGAAAGATTGGAGCCTTTCAAGTTCCCATTCTTGTTGTTGAGATAAGTTTCATGTTTTAATTCTGCCGTTTTTTCAATGAGATGGATAAGCATGAATTGCTAATAAAATTCGTTTCAGAAGTCTCAGTATTAGAGCTTTCTATGGCAGTAAATACTGTCTGACGTATACAATATTATGTGTGTACACATAAATGGATATACAATATACATGTACACATAAGTGGATACACACATATGTACACATAAGTGGATACACATATGGAGGCAAACAGAAACACATACTCATAAATATTCATACTATTGTATAAATACACAGGCACGCGCACACGTACATATGGACATATGTTTGAAAGTGTGCATGTATGTATGTATGTATGTATGTATGTATGTATGTATGTATGTATGTATG
>NC_068992.1:23067472-23072038 GCF_001194135.2 Octopus bimaculoides
TATAG
Source organism: Octopus bimaculoides (assembly GCF_001194135.2). Lineage (NCBI taxonomy): Eukaryota > Metazoa > Mollusca > Cephalopoda > Octopoda > Octopodidae > Octopus > Octopus bimaculoides. The sequence continues at coordinate 23,067,478 of NC_068992.1, forward strand.
TGTGTGTATGCCTGTGCAATGTTTATATATTCTTGTGTAACACCACGCACATACATTAGCTGACTGAGTCACTACGATTTTTAAGGAAGAAAAAACTATTGAAAATCAGAATTAACAAGAATGTTTGAAGGATATAAAAGCCTAATGCTTTTGGAGTTCAGCAATAAGAATAAAAAAAAAAGAATATATGTGATATTTGGGTGTGTAAGTGTATATATGTGTAAGCGTATTACGTATGAATAATGCAGCGAGTCACATACGTTAAAGTACTTCAAAGTTAACGAACAAGAGATAATGTTGGTTATGGAATATTTATTCATTAGAGCCTGAAACATTTACTTAGATTTAATATATGGCAACGTAGGGGATCCTTTTAGATATCGGACTCATCTATTTATTAATTTTGACTATAGAATTCTTTGAAATATAGAAAAATTCATTGTACACTCGAAATTAGAGCCCTTTATTCCTGGAAATATTTCACAATAGAATTATCAGAAACACGCTGAGTATAGAGTAAAAAAGTTTTGATTTATATTTTCTGTGAATCCTTGAAGTGAATTATTATTAAGGATATATATATACTCTTGAAGTAGGTATTTTTGTGACATTTATAAAACTTCTACATGAAAATGTAATGGATTTTATGATTTAAAATGCTCTAACGGCTGTCTAAGGCTTTTGCATTATCATATGTATATATTTATAACTATTGATACGTAAATGTGTCTATGTATGTCTCATATAAAAGCATATCATTTAGGCAACTGTATATAGAGTCACATTAAATTTTAACTGGAATAAACATTATTATATCACAAGACTTCGCAGGGGAAGAATATCTGTTAATTACGATATACTTAAAATTTTTAACACGCGTATCTGATTACTATTGGTTATCCTAGCGCTATCTAAGCGCTAATATACGTCGTCCACAAATCAGTTATTTACCTATAATAGCAGCACATTTGATTATGATTGCAATACGTCGGTTACGACGATGAAGGTTCCAGTTGATCCTCTCAAAGGAATAGCCTACTCGTCAAATTAACGTGTACCCTTAACATAATTCTCGGGGACATTCAGTGTGACACAGAGCGTGACAAGGCTCGTCCTTTGAAATACAGGTACAACAGAAACAGAATGAAAGAGTGAGAGAAAGTCACGTGGAACTTTAGGTGTTTTCGATCAATAAACACTCACAACGCCCGGTCTGGGAATCGAAACCGCGATTCTGCGACCGCGAGTCCGCTGCCCTAAATATCGGGCCATTGCGCCTCGAGATTTGATTATAATAGTACAGTCTTACAAAAATGTGATTTTGGATAACATCCGCAAAATACAAATGTCCTTTCTAGTGCAGAGGCAAGGTCTTAGATTTAGGCTGAGGGGTGATGTCACTTAGATAGACCTTACTGCTTAACTGGTACTTATTTTATAGACGCCGAAAAGATTAAGTGCAAAGTGAAACTTGCTGGAATTTTAGATCCGAACTTAAAGTAAGAAGAAAGGCCGCTGATCATTTTGTCCGATATTATCATAATTCTGTCAGTCCGTCATTGGATGCTATATTCTGGTGATTCCGTCTTCTATCTTCTGCATATTATATTCCGATTTGTAATTTTGATTAATGTTAATAACTCAAAACAAAATGTTTCTACAATATTAAAATATAAGTACTCGATGTTCCAACATTTATGCACGTCCCCAAATACACATTTCAAGATTAATAAGAACAAAAATGTCATTAACAACAATAATTAAGAATACAATAGTTGACGTTTTTACTGTCGTTCTGAGGATGACCGCTTCACATAAAATGGCTTAAAGGAGACAAAAAATGAACAATGATGATGGGTATATCATTTATAATGTATACAGGGACGCAGAACAGTTAACAAATAGTTAGAAATACCGCATGTTGGTCTAAAACTGGCGGTGGTACTGATTATATTATTCCATATGAAAACATTTAAATCGTGGAAGCTCTGGGCAAGTATGTAGTTTCAGATTCGCAGTGCAGGTATCCTGTACTATAAACGCGCGACGACCAATGCAACAGGTAGTTTAGAAAGCCGTTACTAATTGGACAGTCAAACACTCATGAGTAATTTATCACAACTGGCACGGCGGCTACATGACAATAACCCCAAGAGAATAAGCAAAAGAACACAATACCAGCGTATAACACTTTTTAATAGTTTATATCTATCATATCTATATCGTTATATCATAAAGCCAAAGTATAGCAATTATAGCCATTTCATAAACATTTTAATTCAGACATAATTGTTGTCGTTCGCGCCTACAGTGAAGACCTGCGACATTTTGCAAAAGCGTAAAAAGATTTTGTTTCGGGCGCATATCCCCTAAAATTTGAAGATTACATTTCCAACAAGACCATTAAATCCTGCATGAAATATTCGTAGATTTTCTTTTTATTTGGAAAATATGGTTATGATAAAATATGACTAAAGACAGATTTTGAAGTTAGATTGTGGAAACATAATTCAATGTAATAGTCACTTGTGTGTGCAGCACAATGAAAAAATAACGAAATACATTATACAAACCATCGATAAGCATAATAAAGTGGATTTTTTACATTGTTTTATCAGTCACATTTATAATAAAACTATCAAAATAAATTTCTCTCGCAATTTTAGATCCAATGCACACACTTGCTTAATGAACGAATTCAAATAGAGACAAGGTAGACCTTCAAAAGTATACTTGACTTCGCTAAAATGTTTTTCGGCGTATATTCCTTGATTGAGCATAATATTCTCAGACCATCACGATCAGTTTGAAATACCGGAATACGTATATCATCTGTTAATGCATTTGACAATAATTAAGTCTTCAGTTCCCTTTCCAAAATTTATTTTATGCAATGGGGTTAAGCATAACATTTCTGTTGCAAAATCTCCATAAATATAATAGGGCATTGGTGTACGCTTTCGCTTTCTTTCTTCTGCCTTATTTTCAGATGTTGTGAAATATTTAGCAAGAAATGCTATGTTCTTAACATTGAAACGTTCACTGAATGATGCCTTTATATTTTCAAAGCAGTATAAAGTAAATGTTCTATAGTAGATTTTATCTGTCGAAAAAGATGGGCTAGATATTCACGCATGTTGTATCATGTGTTGTGTGGAAGAGTATCCATATTTTTCCTATCGTGACAATACAATCATAGTTGAGCTTGATTTTCTTATGAAGATTAGATGACACAGCTTTGTTTTTATTCTAGAGGTTTCATCAAATTTTCCTCAAAGTTGTTTTTAAATATGTCATTTTGCTTGAAACTAAGTAGTGGATAAATTTTCGGGTATCCATCGCCAAGTAACCACTTAATTCTTATAGAAAATCAAAAGGCAAAGAAACAGACCCCTATTGTGAATCGTCATAACAATTATACTTCCGTGTAACATTATTCTTACTTTCGAAGTAAAGTTTAATTATTTACATAACTGTACTTTGTTATAAACAAATATTTAATTATCTTACAAATAATTAATAGAAAGTTTGAATCCTTGATGTTTGGAAGAGTCCAAACTACGGAAGTAAATTTATTTCCTGACTATACGAGTTGAAGCATAGTTCCAAATAATTTGATAACTCCTCCCGTTCTAACAAAGCAACAACTTTTGTTTTTATTAGTCTCATGAATATGCTTCGATATAACTCGATGAGTTATATCAAGTTGGTGATCGACCTTTCGAATAATGACAATGTTTTGGGAAATATATGCCGTAAATATATTTGCATTTGTAATAGAGTGTGAATAATCTATTACGTACACGTAAGATTAGTTATATTTTTGTCGCATATGTTTGTCGGTAAACTTAAGTAATTCGCATTTGAACCTGTTACTCTCCAGAATGTGTACTTGAACTGACTTCCCTGATCATTTTTGAGTGTGTCTTAGTAGAATATATTATTTACCCATTTACAATTCCATAATTCTATTTACACCGTTCGTTAAGATTATTTCAGAAATATCTGTTTTTCCTTTTTCGCTTATATCATGTATATTAATCTGCATATGTCGATTATTGAAGCGACGGTGTGGGAAATCTTTAAACAAATACAATTTATTATATCCTAACTAGATAGTTTAAAATTTGATGTGTTAGCACTTACACAACTTCAGATGTATTACTGGTACAGTTGTATTTTTACAGTAGCTTATATTCATTTTTTATCTTTTTTATCTTCTCCTATAAATGTATATTTCTCCTAAACCCAACATAAATATATCATGACAAGTGTGTATAGCTATCGTACTAAATTATTTTAAAAGGATAACATTGTGCTTTTGGTATTATCATTATCTTTGGCGCAAGCGTTTCTGTGAGGTAAGTAGCTTGCTTACAAACCACATAGTTCCGGGTTCAACCCCACTGCGTGTCACCTTCGGCAAGTATCTTCTACTGTAGTCTCGAGCCGACCAAACACTTGTGAGCGGATTTGGTAGACGGAAACTGAATGACTGAAAGAACCCGTCGTATACATATACATACATATATATATATATATATATATATATATATATATA
>NC_068992.1:23072158-23074995 GCF_001194135.2 Octopus bimaculoides
TATATATGTATGTATATGTGTATGTGTGTGTGTGTGTGTGTGTGTGTGTGAATGTCTGTGTGTCTGTGCTTGTCCCCCCTACCATCGCTTGACAAACAATGTCGGTGTGTTTATGTACCTGTAACTGAGAAGTTCTGCAAAAGAGACCGATACAAAAAGTACTAGGCTTACAAAGAATAAGTCCTGGGATCATTTGTTCGACTAAAGGCGGTGCTCCAGCATGGCTGAAGTCAAAATGACTGAAAGCAATAAAAGAGTAAGAGTATCTTACTTTTACTAGCTGGTGAAGGCAACTCGACTCCTCCCATCGCCTTCTAAATATGAGGTTGTGGTGTTATGCAAACAACTGACTCCGTGATTTGCTACTATTGTAGCAATTTCTGTTGAATTTTTTTTTTTATTACCTTTTCAAAGAGTTTCTTTAAAGTACCTCTAAGCGATTAGGCGTTTGACAGCTGAGTCTTCTATTAGAAACACCTTTTCTTATAACATTTTATCTGCACCAGAAATGGCATGCAGGTATGCTAAAGCTCTGATGTGTTCTGAAGTCATCAGATTCAGACCGTGCGGAACGGTGACCGTATTTTACGTCACTCCGAAATTCGTCATCTACCATTTGGATAGCGTCATCTACCATTTGGATATAAGGTGATAGTCTGAGAGTCCATATATTTGTAATGACAACTTAGGACGCTAATGTGTCCTGCTACAGCACTCATGTTAGTTATCTAATATAATGTTATAGTAATCCGTGGTCAGGTTTGTGGCGCTGAATCTGGTTCGATTTTAACCGCTTTTTGCGGACCAAATACACTATTCCGCATGCCGTGTCTACATAGAATATAAAATACTATATAACAACCAGTAATTTCGCTAAATATAAGTTTTCCTTGAAGACATATGTGGGCAACTTCGTCCTTCACAAAATAATGTTTAGTCACCGTACTTGTACACTAAAATTTTCAACCAAAGACATACTCATATTTGTGATAAACTACTTTTTTCACACTACAATTTTCATTGTCTGACTTGATTTGAGCGATATCTACAATACATCCCTTTCACATGTAATATTAGGGAACAGCTGCTAGAGAATCTTTGTTTGAAGACATGTTTCTGTTGCTGCTTGAGTTACTGTTGTTGTTGAGTCTATTGTTTTGCTTACAGCTCGCTGGTTTCTATCGTCTTTTTCTTTGTGCATATATTATATGCGTGTATATTATTTTCCAGTCCATTGTTCTTGTAAATATTGATAATCGTTGTAAATTACCTTTTCTGTTCAGCCAGTATGAATTCTTTTCTTTTGTGTGTGTTTCTTTGGTGAAGATATCCAATACCACGTATTCCTGCGTAACACTATTTGTACTTGAAGTGTCAAAAGAAAACAGAAATTTTATTTCAGTTATATGCATAAACTACAGATTCTTTTCCGTGACAGTTTGTGGATTAGATTCTCTGTGCACAACCACTCGGCTCATCGCTGCTATGAGGATACACAGACGACATACTATATTCCACCATAACGGTGCAACAATAATAATTTTACAAGATATGCAAATTAAACGAGACGGACGTCCCTTGGTATACGTTGATGATGTAATCCTTGTTATAGTATTTATTCAGGCGTTGATTCTTCCCCGAGAAAGTTTACGCTGTTACTAATAACTTATAGAATGCAAGACTGAAGATAACGCCGGTTGCTACTACTACTACTACTACTACTACTACTACTAATGATAATAATAATAATAAGAAGAAGAAGAAGAAGAAGAAGCAGAAGAAGAAGAAGAAGAAGAAGAAGAAGAAGAAGAAGAAAAAGAAGAAAGATGATGAAGATGATCATGATGATGGTTATGACGACGACGATGAGGAGGAGGAGGAGGAGGAGGAGGAGGAGGGTACTACAAGACAATGGTGCGTTATATTACCAACATCTTATTTTAACAATATCGAATGAATGGAAGCTAAAAGGAAACACGTTGAGATATTGAATAAGAAAGGTGGAAAGATCAGCTGTATAACATTTATTTGTTTGTATATGGTAAAATAAACAATCGATTATATCAGCGTTATCCAAACTTAGGATTTGCACTATTCCCACAACTACGATTTAAAATTGGAACGATGTTTGACCTAACCTAACGTGTTACAGCATAATATCATAATCTGCTCAACGCCCTGTCTATTTTTCAAACCACTAATATCTGATGCATACCGATATATCGAAAATGACTTTCTCAACTTTATTATACTTCGTGTAATTTAAAGTTCTTGAAAGCTGCAACAAATGTATTTACAGTTTACCAAACACTTGCCTACTTAATGTGATTGTTTAAACCACTAGGGGGAATACAATCATTCATATTGTACGTAATTACCTTCTCCCACACGTTAATAAAAACTTTGCACAGCTCATTAATATTCATACCTTTTTGCCTCAGTATTTCCCTTCATCTAAATTGTATTGTTGCTGAGATTGATGATTTAAAACGAAATTAATTTCCATCCTCATCATTATTATAAATACCACCCTCATAGCACTAATGAAACTCTGAAGTGATAGATTTATTTTTATTATCAGGAAGTGTCGCATTGCCATTATTATCACAATCATAATGAGAAAGATGTGTAGGGTGATGATGATCGTCAGCATCATCGTCAAAATTATTATAATCTACATCATTAATATTCTTTATCGCTATTCGTAATTCGATTTCCGTACTGATCATCTAATACCATTTCATCATATTCAAATATGAACAATATATATTTACATAGTTTTAAGTGAATCTAATTAACAGCCCACTATGTATATATGTATATATATATATATATAT
>NC_068992.1:23075247-23077189 GCF_001194135.2 Octopus bimaculoides
TTATCTTGTACTGGTTTCAGTCATTAGACTGCGGCCATGCTGGGGCACCACCTTAAGCAATTTTTTGTCGAATGAATCAACACCAGGTCCTATATTCGTAAGCACGCCTACACCGGTTGTCAAGTAGTGGTGGTAGTGGAGGACAAACACGAAAACAAACGTACACAGAAATACACGCAAGAACACACACACGCACGCACTCAGACACACACTCACACACACACATACACACACACAATCATACACACTAACAATGCATATTTGAGGTGTGGAAAGAACATTGTTAGCATAAAATGCGTGCTTTGGTTGTAAAAGTTAGCAAAATAAACAAGTGGCAAATGAAATATAGTTTCACTCACCAAAATTTCAAATACATGTAGTTATCCATTAATTATATCAGTTCAACATATCATAAGCTGATAGCAACTCTCGCGAAAATGATTTCCACGCTAGGTATGATGCTTAGCCTATTTCGCTTAGTCATAGTGATACTAATAAGCTGGTGTTAGATCTCTGTGTACAAAAGCTTCTGACCCAAGTGTCGTTCGATTACAGAACAGTACTGAAAAATTAAAATGTCAAGGGAATAAATAAAATTATGTCATGAACTTGATTAGCCAATTATTTGGTTTCTATTGCATTCTCCCTAAATGTTAAAACTAACGTGGATAAAAGATTCCTGCCTTTCGTAAATAGACATTTCCTAGAAAATCATAAATGCAGAAAGATCTTCAACAGACGCTCAATTAAATTATTATAGAACTGTTTTCCTGATATAACGAACATCATTACCTGCAACTACCAACAAAAGCCTAACACAGTTGTAACTATCGAGTCCCTTGTCCACTCGAGCAGGGCTGCAACGCGTTCTGCGAAGGCGACTTCAAAGCCGTTATGTTAATACCTAGCTTCTTTCTTGCTCATGGACAAAGTAAAGCCATTATGTTATTTAGCTACGTATCGTATTTGCAGACCAACTCCACTCCCGCTTGCAAACGAATGGAGAGTCGTAGACAAATCTATGCATACATTAATAGATGAAAAAGAGTTATGCATAGTTGAATGACTTTACATTAACTTTAGATGCAAGTATTACAACGTACTGCTGAATTTTAGATCAAACATTTTCAGCAATTGTAAACAAATATCCTTGTTTCTTTTGGTGAATTGGAGAGCACTAGCCACTTTGGATTGAGCGGCTCTATCGTTGATTCGACAATATCACGCCTTAACTTCCTATGGTAATGAGGAGCATCACTCTAATTCCTTTTGTTTTTTCCTTTCATTTTCAGTTTCATTCTCCGGTTCAGGTTTTGAACCCACCTTCATCTCGTTCTCTTTTTCTCGTGATTTCTGTATCTTCCTGATTTGTAACCTGTATAGGCTATGTACCTAGAGGCTATATGTTCGATGTATGAAAATATTAGTACCACATAACCACATACTGTGTACATTTAGCAAAAATACGTATGCGTATAAGAAGGGATGAACACTAAGTGGACATTCATTATGCTCGAAATAGATCACCGACGATCTAACCAGAAAGACATTGGTTCTGGAATATGTAGAGATAGATATATAGTAGTATAAAATCATAGACTTCTGTGCCTATATGCTGAAAATAGACGCTAAATACGTCTAACCACTCCCAAATCATGACTTTATGATTAACAAATGCTGAAGATGAGGAAATAGACTGACAGAAATTCATCCATACATCAGATAATTTTGGATTGAATAATTTATTAATTTATGGATTACTTTAATAACTTTTCCTTCATCAACAAAACGTACTGATCGAAATAAACGAAATATTTATACATACTTACGAATAAATATCACAAATATATACATTCGAAGCGTATATACATATGTGTATGTATGCATATATACATACATACATGTACATATATATATATATATATATATATATATATATATA
>NC_068992.1:23080445-23087412 GCF_001194135.2 Octopus bimaculoides
GTCCAGTACTGCCTACTAAACTATTGACATTTATGAACAAAAATTGTTGTAACAACTGTATGCTTGCGGCAGGGTTAAACAGCAATCATCTGAAAGTTCAGTTCTACTCCAATCCCCGCGGTCAATAGTTAATGCCACCAGCGGTCAGCATATTGCTGCAATGATTGGAATGCCAATGCAACTAATTATGGTGCAGCCTCAAAAAACCTCTTAAGCTAGCATGGAGATGATGATCGCTGCATTAATGTTAACCGATTTCTGAAGCATATCTGACGCGAATTAATAAGTGATATTTAGGTTTAATCAATCTGAATCATTTCCACACACGTTACACGAACTGTAAATAATAATAACGGTTCTTTGGATGATTTGTCTAGGTACTTGAGTGCAATTGTCCTGTTCATGTTGAAACAGGTAGTTTCACGCAGACTACGTGTGGTACGAACAGAGCATTGCATATCCGAATAAAAATAAAAGTGTCCGGGATCTTGCTGAAAAATAGTCTTGCCTGTCTCACACGAAAAACAACTCACGCTTCAGACATGATCTGAAGAATAAGTGCAGCAACTGAAAATATCTGTTACGGCTCAGGGTCAGCGAGCAAAATCGAACGACTGTATTTTGGAAGACCGATTATTTCGGAAATAGTAGCACTACTAAATATGGATTGCTAAGAAGACAAAGGGTCCATTCCGTACGCGTTGGTCAACATCGAAGACTTGTCTATTAACATGAAATTCGAATATTGGTGGACAAGCAGCAGGCATCGATTTTTTCTAATCTAAAATACTGTCGAATCATTCAAGGACTATTTAAACAACCCACTAATCCACGATTAGCGACACAGTTGAGTTATGGTTTTCTCTAAATCTGCAATAACATTCTGGAATCTGTCGATGGGTTGTGCATAGTTCTGTTGACGGACAAATCCATAGGTGTAGATGTCAAGTGCTGACCAAAGATGCTGATGGCCTTCATTCCACACTTTTCGTGAGTCTGGGTGCACCGTTTTGCTGATTTTTGTTTGGAACATGTTTCTCTTCCAAGGACTAGAATGAAACACTGCACTTTCTTGGGGAATGGTCGATGGAACGTAATACTAACGACAAGAATATCAATGTAGTTGTCAACAACGTCTTGTAACTTTAGCAGGGTCCTTCAACAAATTTGAAAATACCAAGTGCGATAATATTAGCATTTGAATGTATAGATTATAGTCCATTCTAGAATATCCTGATCTGAAATTGATTGCTTATTCAGAGGCTCTCTTTCATTATAAAGTATTATAACTTTAGAAAACCAAAGGTTTACTGAAATAGAGATGTATACAACTTCATTGATTAGATGGCAGAGAGTTCCCTGGCGGATTTCAAGATGTTTTTCTGTTAAGCAAGATTTCCACTGCACATATCTCGATTAGGCGCTGACGGCTTCAGAATAAATAGTGACAAGTAAGAGAAAATCTGCTTAATTTGAAACTGAAAGCTGTCAAAAGAAGTAATATATTCTTTGGCATCACGTTCCCCGGAAGTGCACTCAACATATTCAATAATGTGATCCTAGAAAGAGATCGATGAATAACAGAGTTTTGTGGCTAATCACACTCTCACAAGCCTTGATAAAGATAGTTATCTCCATCAGACATGGGTGCTGGAAGTCTTTTTTCATCACAGCCGATTCTGGTTTACATATATAATCAGGTAGTCATAAAAATAGGCCCCGTCTAGTGTGTGCCTTTTTGTACCATCCTCATGGTACAAATAAAAAATGATGATGCCGGGTTTATACAGGCAAGTCTGTTTAATCCCTTTATTTACTACTAAATATTTTATTTGTTGTCTTTATACAAGATTTCTTCGCTGGTATCGGTTGGGGTGCTTTTGACATTTTTTACAGTAACAAATCCCCAAATTTAGTCAGCATTTCGTCAAGCCACAAATCCATCTTCTACAAGGTGGTGTCTAACGAGAACTAACTTCTTCAATGGCCTCTAATCTATTGTCCCCATATCAATGACCACATGTATTTGGGTTCATACATTATAATCACAGTTGGTTGCGGACCTCTGCATATGTTTGCAAGATATTGTAATTTTTCGTGAATCTCAATCCGTGTAAAGGCCGGCGCATTTACAAAAACGTAAGCTCATTACATCTAAGAGTTGCTACCTTAACTTAATGTCATATGATCTGAATGAAGTTTTAACTTCTGTTCCTTGAGAATCTCGTCCAATATTTAGTTAATATTTAGTCTAGGATGGATTGTAATCAGTATTTTTCTCAAGCAGAATCAGAAATGCAGCAGAACTGATCCATCGGAAATCATTGGAATATCAGCAACTTTTATCGGTAATATTTTGAATTATTTGTCACGCTTTATCAAGAACATTTTACGTACACATACGTGTTTTCCAAACATGACAGCTTTTATCAGTCTGTTTATTAGCCATTAATAATTATTTTTACCTTGCCGGGCATGTTTATGTGCAGTCCATGTTTGTTCATAATTCAATAACATCTGCTCGGTAGTGTTTTAAAACGTGTGAACCTCCTTTGAAAGCAGTTTATTTTTTCCTGTTGTTTTTCGTAGCTTTTACTGCATGTTCTGTACTAATTTTATTAGAAGCATAATGTCTTTTTAATGTTTTAATCTCGTTGCAGCAACGCCACAAAAAATCTAAGAGTATATATTTGCCAAACCAATTAATGGAATTTAATAACATGATAAAATTTCCAGAAAAATGCTTATTTGTCACTTTATTCGAGGAAGTTTAAATGCTAGGTGCTCTTGAAAAACTCTTGAACTAACTGAATAATTACTTTAATACTTCAGGCATATATATGTTCCTGTCTTAATCTGAGAATATAACGCAAAAAGAATGTTGTTTGTAATTTAAGAAATCATTTAGTTCTATACAGAAATTATTGTTTTAATTGCTCAATTGCTAAACTTAAATATATAATGATTACTGTATATAAAAATAGACATTGACCTACACCTACAGACAACATTTACTCTTCAGTAACCCCAGGAAATACACGGTATTTGAAAATTTGATACTTAAATCCAGAAGCATGTAAATACTTGGTAATTTTGAAATGTATTATGCAAAACTCATTGGAAAAAATAATACATTAAATTTTGTTATTAAATTAAAATGCATTCGAACATGATTGAGTTTTGATGAGGAAAAATGAATAAATATATAAATTCAATATAGAAACAATAATGTAATGAATTTAAATACAAGTAAAAACTGTTGCTGTTTGATGCTAGTAATATAAAAATTGTTACGAAAATAGAAACATATTTAAAATTATATAAATGCAAATCATTCGCAGAACGTCAAGAAAATATTGAATCAATTAAAATATAAAGTGTTTAACAGCATTGAGATGTGAATTAATTTTATGAATTTATTTGTGTGTCATTGCTAATGGATTGTTCAGCGACGCATGTCGATATTTCTCAAGTTTAGTCAGGCATGTCACATCTGAAAATATCAACATCTTTGAATAAAGTAATTATAGTAATTACTATTTCTTTCTTACAAACGTTGCTTTGATATTATTATTATAAACGATTTTTGAATTCCATTCAATGATAAATTGCACACATTCATACGCATATATCCATGCATATTTATATGTATAGAAATGTAAATTTATTATTTTATTATCCAAATTGAAATGTCACCATTGTAATGAATGAAATCATTACAGACAATAAATTTCCGATCACGAAAAATATAAAATATAAAATATAAAGAAATGTAAATGAAATGGAACTGCTACAAGAAACATACGGGAAAAGTAATTTTTATAATTGATAAAAGCTTCCAACATTTTATAAAAAAAAAATCGACATGAATATAAAAATAGAGAAACTGCAAAAAAATCATTCTTAACAGTGTTGGTTCTATTAAAGTTATTTCCAATCAAAATATTAAATCTGACATTCACCTATATTAGAGACAACTTTATATCAGATAGTATTTTGTAACAGAATGCCTGTAGGAGACCAAAATTTAAGAAAGATATTTTTAGCAAGCCGGAAATATAAACCGGAGCATAAAAAGCATAAAATACGTTACAATATTGAGATACTAACTAGAACACAGTATATGCTTTGAAATAATTCTCTGTTCAACGGAGCTGAGAAGCGCTTTAATATTAATTTACTTTTGATTCTCAACCTTCATTGAGAACATAAAAAATAGCTGAAGTACTGTCAAATCACTCACTGCGATAGACTATTACCGGGAATATATATATTTCAGCATGACCAGTAGCAATCGATATATCTTTTATGAAATATAGTTGTATTTGGAGCACCTCTCAAAAAACATTGTGTATATAGGGATTAGGAAAAATTGGAATAGACTAAATGTTATTGAAATTAAAATCACCTAAAATTAACTGATTAAGGAAGAACATAGCTTTTAAAATTATTACGACCACAACTGGAATTATGTTTGATATATGAACACATCCTGTAAATAAGTAATATTTCCATATTCAATTGAAATATTGGAACACTGTGAATACATACATTCCATTGATGAAAGGAATATTTCTTTCAGCCTGATATTCCATTTCTATAAGTGATAAGACTTATATATATTCAGCAATATAAGCAGTGCCCATTGATATACTCACTAGTAAGGGGCGGTTACATGGCTCCATGCAATCGAAGAGCAATAGTCAGATGAAATGTTACCGTCTTTAATTATCAAAACGGAGTCATGTATGTATGTATGTATGACTTTCCTTTGAGTTTTATTCAAGTTCTTGACGCTGATAAAGCGAGAAGACGTTTCGATTTAAGTGAGTTCCTGATGTTTTTAAGCATGTAGTTGAAATGGTGTTTTGGCTGAACTGTCGATGCACTCATTCACGTGGGTGCATCTATTCACATAAGAAAGTCAGATGGGAAATTTTTAGTATTTTTTACAAATCTTCACTGTCCTACTAACAGATCCGATTTGGGGAAATCACGTCAGATTCTTTTCATCTTTCTCCGAGAAACTAACACGTTCTAGTGTTTTGTGCAGATTTGTTTGTACATATGATTATAGGCACAAATGAGAATTCATAATCACAGTAAGGTCCGCAGTAATTTGTCATAGTTGCTCACTATTCGTCATAGATATTCACTTATTCTGGACGTTTGGTTGTACATTCACATTCACAACACAGCTGCCCTTTCCACAGTGTATGATCGTTTTCTTTGTCGCCTAGAATAATATCGGCTCTGTTATGTTTGCACCGAATTGGTGTCTTTATTGTGGTATTCCACCAATATTTACTATTTTTAAAGGCATGAGTACCTGCTGGTTTTGATATGCCTTTGATCCATGCGCATTGTAAATAGTCTTTGCAACTACATCATGGCTCGGAGAAGGTAGTACCTCGTAGGGCTTTTGGGGCGGCTGTTGATGATGTGGGTGATATTTTCGATACTGGTTTAGCAGAGCCGACATTTTGTATCACTCTCTGAATGTTTCGCGGTATCTTTGTCTCTCTTGGTTATCAGGTAAATAGTAGCTATTTCCTGTTCCTGGATAGCGAAGATATATTCTTCTAGGTGAGATACAACGTACATATCGCAGGTCCATGGGAAGTTACTTTTCTTGTCAATGCTGCTGTTTCCCTCTTGCTTACGGGATATGCGCCCATACATTGCATTTTGGTAACACGACGCCTTCTCCTCCTCCTCCAAGCTTCTGTTTAGATTGACAAAACTAGCCTTCTTTGGGTCACATGAGACAGTTGTATTCTCAGAGTATATGAACAGAATATCTGATCCAACTCTGAAGATGTTGCTCTCTATTTTGAGCATACATGGAATGTACTTATTTCTTTATTTACCCTCCAGAAGTTGTCTGAGTGACATAATACAACATTCAAAGGCTGCTTGGACTGACCTTATGCCTCTACCATCATTACTTCGTCCCCTACCAGTATTGGTGTTAATGCGGAAGTGCTTACACTTGACAGATATTTTGATGGGACTAATCCAACACTGTTACTTGTGCTGACATTTTTGTACATATTCAATAAGAAGGGAATTTTCTCTATTCATTCCTAGATAGTATTTTTTCCGTCTGGCATTGCATATTGTATTTGCGACAATATCGTGTCGCATTGGAAGGTTGTAACTTGCCAATTTTCACAGCTACTAATCAAATGTGTGATTTCTTCCACAGAAATATGACTTAATCTACTATTGTAGTTGCATCACGAAACTCCAACGGCTTCACTGTCTCCTTTTCTTGATTAGGTATTTAGTAGTATTCTCCTGTCCTTGGATTTCAAATGTATATCCTTCGAAGTGTGAAATGATGTAACTGAGACGAGCCCAGGAGCATCTTTGCTTCATGTCTCCGGGAATGTATGTAAGTACGTATGCATGAATGCACACACACACATACACACAGACACAAACACACACACACACACATACACACACATACACACACACACACACACACGACACGCGCGCACGCACACACACACACACACACGTATATATGAGGCGCGTGACCTAGTGGTTAGGGTACGATCGCGATATCGTGGTTTCACTTCTTAGACCGTGTGGTGCGTTGTGTTCTTGCACTTCCGCGATAAACAGCAATACTGATACGAGACGAAGTAATGATGGTAGAGGCATAAGGTCAGTCGAAACAGCCTTTGGATGCTGCATTGTGTCACTCAGACAACTCCTGGAGGGTAAATAAAGAAATAGGTACATTCCATGTGCGTTTTGTTCTTCATCTCAAGTCGCTTTGCAATCATTTTGACAACTCACGCGTGGTACACATTGCACCTATTCAGGCAATGGCGATTTGATGGAAAGAGCGAGATAATGTGCGGCACGAACATTTGATCACAATAAACAATACATTTGTTTAGGTTGTACGGCACAAACCGAATCTCTCATTTGTCGTATATATATATATATATAT
>NC_068992.1:23087638-23088406 GCF_001194135.2 Octopus bimaculoides
TATATATAGACTAAATAGATAGTTTAGATGCCTCTATAAACACTCACATATATATTATTTTGATAGATTTTAATGTGTAATTAAATTTGAATTTCATGATTAATTTTTGAGAATATCTTAAATTCATGTATTTTGTAATATTATAATTTAAAATATCCTTTGTTATCTTGATTACATATCCTTTATGGGGCTCTTCAAGTTGTTTTTATAAAAAATATTTTTGATAAATCATAATCAATTTAACATTGTGCTTGGACTTTTAAAACAAAATTGAGTCAATTTACTTCCTCTAGATATCCTCTTATTTATGAATGTGCCAGATCTACCTCCCCTTGACCATCAATATGAGATATATGTCACCAATTTTTGAATATATAATATCTTCTCTTTCATGATATAACTATATTTGTATAGTATTGTTTGTTCATAAATATCTATTGTATTATTCGATATTATTTAGTCTTCTGGCTTACTACTTTATATCATATTAATTACTTAATTTGTCAATCATAATTTTTTATGTGGATTATTTGCGATGAGACCGGTTTTTTTTTTGTTTACGTTTTTTACACTAACGTATTAATCAATTAATCTGAGTAATTTTCCTCTGGATATTATATTTAAACTTCATCACTTAGGTAATTAACTTAATTTTTTTGTAACTTGTTAACTATAATTTGAATGTATTCTAATGTAGTTCAGTTTTACTCATTTTTTAGATATTTCTGATAGCAGTAATTTAAAACCTACATAGAATTTTATTTTATA
>NC_068992.1:23089955-23091820 GCF_001194135.2 Octopus bimaculoides
TATATATATATATATATATGTAGGTTATATCTAAACTGAAAGGGGACTTTAAAATGTCCCTAGTAGTGTGCCTTGAGAGCAATTTCGCCACGGACATCTACTAGGCGTCACCTGTCGTACTGCTTCTTCATCACAGTATCTACGTAAGCAATTCCTCGGTGCAGTGCAGGCAGAGTTATCTGCTGAAATTACATCCTTCGAAATGGATTAGAATACAATTCTTGGTGCCGTATGTACAAGTAGTATTCTGAGAAAGAACTGTAATGTTAGTAAGAGGGAATTATTCAAGACCAATGAGTAAAAATACGAAGATATAAAACTAAACCTTTATTACTCATATTTTGTCGGCAAACATGAAAATACAGAAGAAAAACTCGTAATATATTCTCCCGAAATGTCGTCAACGGAAATATTCATTCCTACTCTAGGCACAAAGCGCGAAGTATTTGGGAAGGGGGCCAGTGGATTAGACTGACCCCAGTACGCAATCGGTACTTAATTTATCGACCCTCAATGCCGGAATTTGAACTCAGAACGTAATGACAAAGTACCGCTAAGCATTTCGCCCGGTGTTCTAACGTTTCTTTTTTCTTTACTGCCCACAAGGGGCTACGCACAGAGGGGACAAACAAGGACAGACAAACGGATTAAGTCGATTATATCGACCCCGGTGCGTAACTGGTACTTATTTAATCGACCCCGAAAGTATGAAAGGCAAAGTCGACCTCGGCGGTATTTGAACTCAGAACGTAGCGGCAGACGAAATATCGCTAAGCATTTCACCCGGCGTTCTAACGTTTCTGCCAGCTCACCGCCTTCGTCAACAGAAATAATATAATCAGAAATAAATTTTTGAATAGTTAACAAATGTCTGTCTCTATGTATGAATTCAACTTGCATTTATTTAGACCAAAATTTGCTGTCAATTGTAGATGCAAGACGCCAATGATACATTTTATAGAATTGCAAGAATTTAAATCGAATTATGGCGAAGAAAGTATTTACTATGTCTCTTTTTTTTTAACCATAAACAAAGCTTTTGAATCTATTGAAATTACAGCAGTTATTCTTTTTTATGTTCTTGAACAGGCGTCAACAAATTTAAAATATGTAAGTACATTTTAAAAGCGTATAGTGAAACACATATATATATACATGCATACAGCATACATACACACACACAAAGGAAAAATTTAATCGCCACGAATAATTTTTAGTATATATATATATATATCGTCCTATATAAGTCTACCCCAAGTTTTCATGCAAAATAACTCGAGCACCGAACGCGCTAGTTTCATAGCTTACACTGTACCCGTACCGTAGCAATAAAATATGTAACGAAGAAAGGTAACAACAAAGTAACAATACAACAAACTCGCCACAAACTATACACAAACCAACAAACGATATTCCGGCAAACTACCAAAACAACACGTTACGACTCCCGGCGAATAACGCCTACTCTCCGACTCCTAATATTTATAGACGTTCGGTCAAGTCAGTCGTCGCAGTGGATGTCGAGAGTCTCGCCACAACATATACATACATACATCAGGTGGTTTTTTTACTCTTCTCTACTGTTTTTTGTTCTGTGTGTATCAAAAATATCGCTATCAATCTGGAGTAATAATTTGTAGTCTTGAAATCAGTAGTTCTTTGACTGCTATTTCTGAATTCTCAGTATGTTGGAGAAGCAGGTTACTGTCTATCCCTATATATTTATGATTATAAATGTTTTTTTACCGAAAAGGTGTTTTCATACTGAGCTACCCGGCAAAATTGTTAATTATTAATTTTATTACTAATTGACAATTCCCTGCCCTGCATATCTATACATACACACACACACACACACACACACA
>NC_068992.1:23092103-23093253 GCF_001194135.2 Octopus bimaculoides
ATACGCATGTGTTTATGTGTATGTATCTATAAATTATTTGAAGTCGTGTACATATTTTATGTATGTGGCGTGGTGTATGTGTTTGTGTGTGTGAGCGCGTGTGAGTGTGTGTGTCCGTGCGTGTGTCCGTTTGTATGGATATATGTATGTATATATGTACAGATGTAAATTTGTGAGCAACAGTGCTTATATGCATGTATATAAACCCATATTCTGAGACAGAAACTTATCAAATTTACGATCGTCGACAACTTCATCTAAATGTTATTTCAATTCACAGCATACACGAGCAAAGATATATGCTGTCAAATATTTCGTCCGCTGCACTTCGTTACTTTGCAGCTTATGAATAAACCAACATTGTATCTTATTTGTATGGAATACATTCTGAGCGCAGTTCGTCTTAAACGCAGTCACAATGCCCGCCGGACACTTTCTCTAGGCTTCAGGTTTGGCAGAAAATCTCATAGATAGGGCAACTTATGAACAACAAACTTTGCAATGTATATTTCCTTCTACTGATAAAATAAATCGTGTACACACAAAAATATCACACTCCATTAATTGAACCTGTTATACTTCATTACATCCGCACGGATCGCAACTAACCTTATGGAGCCAAAACATACTAGAAGAAAATATGCAGGATTTGCTGCTGGTCTTTACGGCACAAACTTCAACTTGCTTCTTTTAACAGTTTCAGTAATTAGACTGCTGTTATGCTGGGGCACTGCCTTCAATAATGATAATTTTACTAGATCAAAATGACTCCAGTCCTGTTTTTTTTTTTTTGAGCCCTGTTACGTATCTGAGTTTGACAACAGCCGACGAGGGATCATCTGAAGTATGTATGGTGACACATTATGTTATTCAAAGATAATAATTTAAGAATTACATGGAGAAGCAATAAGACTGCAAGGTGTCGACAAAATAAGTAACAGGTGGCCCCTACGGTGGATACGATCTACTTACACCTTCCCTGGGGATTGCTAGCTTTCAGCCAAAATTTGAAATCAGTATCTAAGGCGGTGCGAGCTGGCACAATCATTAACACGCCTAGCAAAATGCTTAGCAGAGTTTAATCGGCCTTTACGCTCTGTGTGTATAAATACGCTCACACCCTCATACATATAAATATAGGAATATATAT
>NC_068992.1:23093477-23094960 GCF_001194135.2 Octopus bimaculoides
ATATAATACCGTATAAATATCTCCCTCTACACCCGCTTTCTCACTATATATGTACATATATGGGTGCAGGAGTGGCATTGTGGTAAGTAGCTTGCCCACCAATCAAATACTTCCCGGTTCAGTCGCACTGCGTGGCACCTCGAGCGGGCGTCTTCTACTATAACTTTGGCCCGACCAAAGCCTTGTGAGTGGATTTGGTAGACGGAAGCTGAAAGAATCTTGCCGTGTGTGTGTGTGTGTGTGTGTGTGTGTCTGTGTTTACGTCCACGAAACTTAGCGGTTCGGCAAAAGCCACCGATAGAATAACAACTAGGCTTACAAAGAACAAGTCCTAGTGTCGATTTGTTCGAATAAAGGCAGTGCTCCATCATTAGAATAAAACAAATCTTAGTTCGATATCTGACGAGTCGCAGATATGCCGTAAATACAAGCAGTGTACAAATTGGAGGTGGGGGTACACATTGAGGAAGTGAGCTGAGGACCGAGAGAAACATTTGATCACTACAAACAAATCACACCATGTGGGCTGCTAGTACAACAAAAAAATGGCAGAATTCTTATTTGTCATCTACGCCAAGACAGGTCGCGATATATGTGTAAGTACATACCTAAATACATACATAAACACACACACATACATACAAACCAACATACATACATACATACATATAAAATATATTAATGTATATATATATATATCTATATTTATATTATATATATATATATATATATATATATATATATATATATATATATATATACATGTATATATGCGTATATGGATATATTATATATATGTATATATATATTATTATTATATTATATGTATATGTATACATATATACAGATAGATATATCGATATATCCCTGTGATCAACATGTATGCAATCGCGTGGATTCTTCAGCAAAGTTACTTCAATCACGTGATTTCAGAATATATATCATTACCGCAAGTGAACTGAACAGCAAATAAGATGCAGATCTACTTCATTTTTATCAAGGAAGATAAATGAAACTTCCACTCTCGGAATACAGCAGCAGCAATGAACATGTAAAAATAATTTTATCTTAGATTTATATAGTTTGCTATATTCATTCCGCTATTGAAGTCCTGTGTAAATGACGGAATGCAGAATACAAACTACTATAGAATGTGGTTTTATTACGGAGGTGTAATTCATTTTTTTAAAAATGGATTTTTCATATCGTTTGATCTGCAAACAATTGAGAATATGAGATAAAATCAAAGAGACAGTTGTCGTTTTATATTGCTAATAATACATATGAAATGATACTATCATGAAAGTGCAGAAGAAACATCTTAGAAATGTATGCTATATCAACAAACATCAAAATGTCGCCTCTACGAGCGAAAGTTCAGTGCAAGTCTCTGCATAGATCCACAATCGATACAAACAGTTTAATCACGTTATGATGGTTATGATATATACGTACTCACGTATGTATATATGTACGTACACAC
>NC_068992.1:23095075-23096510 GCF_001194135.2 Octopus bimaculoides
ATATATATATATATATACATATATGAATATATGTGTATATGTATGCATAGCTGCATACACACGAGAAGTTACCTAAAAATGTTCTCTGCGTAACAAGCCCGTTTTAGTTCTGGCTTCCGCCGTTAGTAGTCACTTGATGCGACCATCTGGCATCAGTCTGCCGACCACTGTCGATTGGTGGCGTCGTGCTGTCACGTGTACCTCTTTGTTTTGCAGTGCTTCTCCTCTGTTCGCTGATTTTTGCGATGACTGAAAGGAAGGAACAGCATGCTTACGTGACTTTCTGTTCCCTGGTGGGGAAAACGGTGGCCGAAACAGCAATCATGCTTCAGACAGCTTACAGGGACGCTACCATGAGCAAAACACAAGTTTGTAAGTGGTTATCATGCTCTAGATACGGTGACGTGTCGCTTGAAGACCGACCTCATTCAGGGCGACTACCGCCCATCGACCTCTCGAACAAATGAAAACATGAAGGGTTGACGAACTTGTTGATATGACTGGTGTGTCCTGGAACTCCTACGAACGAATTTTTAGTGAGGAATTGCGAATGAAAATGGTGGCAGCAAAATTTGTGCATCACTTGCTCTCAGAAGATCAAGAGCAGTCATGACTGAATGTGTGTCGTGAACTAAAAGAAAGGTTATAAGTTCGATCCAGACACGTTCTCGAATATCATCACCGGTGACGAAAGCAGGTGCTACGGAGTTTCCAGATGTGGAAGTGGTGAACAAAAGCAAACCAAAAAAGAAAAAAAAAACACACGACAGCGGCGTTAAAGTGCATCACTCCTGCAAGAGGTTAAAGACTGTCTCGAACAGTAGGAATCGCGTATCTAAGAGATACCGCTACGCTGTAAACTACTAGCCAGATCTTGACTCTAAACCACAATAAATCTTCATATAGCACAATGGGCGGGACGAAGACAAAATAAACTAGCATAATTCCAGATACTTGATTTCTAGCTCTGCATAAGAAATGCTCTGCTTTCATCAGTGGAGATATTCTGACCTTATTGCTTGAGGAGCTTTTAGGCGGGCAATTTAAACTGGTTGTGTACATACGTGCACATATATGTATGTATACGTTCGTATATGTAAGTATATCGTATGTTTATGTACATATATATGTATGTATTTGTGTGCTTTTCTGTGTATGTGCCACTGATAAACACAGAGCATTTCTTATGCAGAGCTAGAAATCAAGGATCTGGAATTATCCAGTAATTTTTGCTTATTTATTTTGTCTTCGTCTCGCTCTTTGTGCCATATGAACATTTATTGTGGTCTAGAGTCAAGATTTGGCTGCTATTTTCAACATGGTGGTATCTCTTAGATATCCTATATTATAATTTTAAATAATTGTTACCTTTGATGGTTTTTATTCCCGTGCTGGCCACTTGATAAGATCAATATTTTTTATATATCGATCTTAA
>NC_068992.1:23096583-23099119 GCF_001194135.2 Octopus bimaculoides
TATATATATATACATATAAACACACACACGAACCACCACACACGAACCACATATATATTTGGCGATTCACGAGCTCGGATAAATCACAGGACTCGGTACAAGTGTAGTATATTCGTGTAATTCTTTAGTATATTACAACTGAAACGCCCAAAGCTTCTCGTTTCCGTTCGGCAGCAGTTAAATCAGCGCTTGTTTTCTTTTGTGTCTCCCACTCAGTGAATATATGTTGATCTAAGAACTGAAAGCTTGAAGATGCCTATACTTATGTTTTATTGTTTTAAACTAAACACACACACGTGCGCACGCACAAACACACACACATACACACACAGACACACACACACGCACACACACATACACACACACACACACGCAGGGAAACAGCCACGCCCTCATGCATGCGCTGACACACAGTTTCATAGGCTTCTTGCTGAGAGCCAGCGCATTTAGGCTTTGATAACCGAAAAGAGAATGCTGCCCTATGATGGACTGATATTCGTCAAGGTTGGCCACAACTAGTTGTTAGAAGTGAGATCAACATGCTTTACAACGGTGAGATCAACATACATTACAACTAAATGCATTGCAACGGACATTTCTTGAACTGGGTAGCTGGATTGGATGCTAGTGACGTGTTGGTGTTTGGCTGGCCTTAGAAAGATATTGAATGCTAGCCTATATACCGGTATACATTTATATTATTGCACACACTTTTGTAAAGCAAATCTATTTAAAATATCTGAAATTTGCCTCTTATAAATCTGATCTACACTGAAATACAGGAATTTTTATAACTTATAATAAACTGCTCTTAAACCACATAAAGCCTACAAGTTAGTACGATTAAGTAATAGCTTCTATCGTATTTATTACGATCGAAAAGGGAAGAGCAATAACATTCTTCGATCGAAATGTAAGGAACAATAATATTCTTCTAACATAAGTACGAAACAGTTTGTACATATCTAAACTATAACAAACCTTCAAAGAACTATCAAGCTCAGTAATTTGTAGACATGTATGATGCGAATAACAGAACTATAGACTTTGTGAGAATGTAAATTAAGACACCACGGATGAATTATAGACAAGTGAAAAATAGCAGCCGCATATTGATTTTTAAAAAATTGGATCAGTGAGCTCATTTCTAATGTCAACTCAATATGGCGAACGCTACTGGAGGAAGTATTTAAATAAACAAAAAAATTGTTATAATATTTCTATCTAACCTGTAACAATTCCTTTGGAAGTAAAGATTTCTAGTTTAAATTCAGTTCATGTTTATATTCATATTCAGGAATAAGACAACTTTTAATTTTAGAACATCGATGGAAACATATTCTGAATAAAAAGTATATCGTCAATGTACATATCATAGATTTCGTTAACAATCCGATAAATTACGTTCGTAATTACTTTTCTATATTTTCTCTTGTAAACCATTTTTTTTTTATTGTGCAGTAAGTATAAGCTGGTTACACATAGAGTAAGATACACGCACGTTTACACAAATTAGCAGACACATGCATACCCATACAAATATTAACACACACGTACACACACTGTCACACACACACACACGCGTACGCTCACACTAATATATAATGTTATTTGGGTTTCTAGTGTATATAAACATGAAGACATATTTTATTGGAGAAAAACTCTCATCAATAATGCGTGGATTTTATTCATAGGTCTTGTTGAGAATTTGAAATTTAATCGATCTACAGATTGTGTGCACGTAGGTGTCTGTGTGTGAGTTTTCTCTCTTCTACTGGATTTATTGTATTGCGTACATTCTAGGAGAACGCCTTAAGAGATTTAGTCAATTAAACCGATCGCATTATTTATTGCAATTTGATATCTGCTATACTGGTCACTAATTTGGCCGAACTACTAAGTTGCGGGTACGTAAACAATATAACATCAGTTGTCAGATGAGACCAGTAAAGGCAACGTACAGACAGACTGTCTCTATCTGTTTCATTTTCAGCTTATAATTTTAACTGAAGCAATAAACCTAAAATTGAATTTGTCATAGTAAGAATTTCCCAATGCTAAAATTGGTATTTCTATTAAAGAGTCGTTTATTTAAGTGGCTTTTTGTTAATTTTGCTTCACCATTAGATTCTTTTGAATTTGTAATCAATCCGACGTTCTGAGCAAGGTCTTCAAGTCTTCCCGAGTTTAAATTTCTTCATCTCGTTCTAATCTCCATCCATCCATTCATCCGTCCGACTGTCCGTCTGTCCGTTTGTCCATCCATCCATCCATCCATCCATCCATCCATGCAACCATCCATCCATCTATCTATCTATCTATCTATCTATCTATCTATCTATCTATCTATCTATCTATCTATCTATCTATCTATCTGGACAGACGGTAGACGTGTCGGCTCCGTAAGTTTTGACTTTTTCATGTTTTAAAAAGTTTGTTTGTAAAGTTTATTTTTTATAGAAAGTTGTATAACAACTTGTATACTCTCTGGTGCAAGTTTTTTGCGACGGAAATCTGCACTGTATGGCACATTTCC
>NC_068992.1:23100824-23101411 GCF_001194135.2 Octopus bimaculoides
GTTTACCAGCCCCGAAACCAACACATCCACAGAAAACAAAAACACCAACACAAACGCACCAACACAGAACCCGACAACAAGTTTGACAGCGATAAACACAAACAATCCAGACCTAATGAAATTCATAAGGTCAAACACTAGCGTAACAGATAATGACACGAAAACAAGCAATCTCCCACGCACTACACCACCACAACACATCACAATCATACATGTAACACGGAGCACATACAATACACTGAAATCTCTCTACCCGGATACAGTAGGGAGATTCCAGAAATATTCATAAAAAAAACTATACAAAAACCTTCTGAGAGAAGGTTGTGAGGCAAAGAGCCAAGAACTTTCGGACAGTAAGTAACTCTCTCTCTCTCTCTCTCCTTTCGTGTGTAAGACAAAAATTTTGATAGAATCATGGTGAAGATTGGCTGTGTGAATGTGCGTGGCTTGGGGTCCCCTTGGAAACAAGGGCACCTCTTAAATGACATCAAGTCACACAATTTGGATATCATAGCCATTAGTGAGACCAGACTCCATGAACCGCGGGCCCTAAAGTCCATGTTTGGCGGGCAGTTTAACATTTATTT
>NC_068992.1:23105292-23110092 GCF_001194135.2 Octopus bimaculoides
TATATATATAATTATATATATATAATATATATATATATATGTATGGTGCGTGTATATGTATATGGTGCAGATAGTCCAGCTTATTGCTCGAGGCATTCGAAACAGGAATCCCTTGTACTCCCGATGCAAAATCACCTCTCATATTTCCACAACATGCGGGTATTCAGAACTAAAGCTACGTATTTTCTTGAGTCACGGCTGCAATAACAATGTATTTTGTCTCAGAATGCTGACCAGCATAGAGCTTCTCTGTGTCGTGCTGCTCTAACCTGTTCAGCAACATGACAATTGGTTCCTCGCTAGCAGCCTAAACACGTTTTAGAACAATTGGCTGAACAGATTGCTCAAGCACGTCAACGCCCTTCTCAAGAACAAGGACCATAACTAATAGCATAGAATAGATTAATCTTCAAAACTGACAAAATCAGATGATGAATGCTGCAAGGCAGTATAACATAGCCTCACTAATGGAATTCGCTGTCAATGTAACCCATCACAGTTCTGGTTTAATGGACGTGAAATGCCGCCATTTTAATGCATTGATATTCATGAGAGACTGCACTAGAAGACCATTAGGCAATTTCGATTTTGTTATTTACTATAAATCCGAGTTTATCCATATTTCAGACGTACCAGATTTACCTCTTCAGCTACATAAAATGTTCATAATTGATTCACTAGAAGCAAAATATTTGAGAAGAAACATTTAGAGCTTCAACTTTACCATGACCGTGTGAAACTTAAAATCAAACGTTGCTATAGTTGTTCGAGGCAGTTTAACCTTGCAGAATTCAAGAAGTTGCTTATAGATTATTTTGCAAAAGAGAAAATGCTATTATAGCCGCAATGTCCTGTCTGCAGATTTGATGTTACGGTTCTGAAGAACTGCTTCAACATTTGCAGAATTCCCTGCAGGTAACGGAATAGACAATATTGATAGTATATCAGGTACGCTTCAATATGGTATGCCTTCTGCTAACAAAACGTATTTGAAAGAAAACCTGTGAAAGAAATTTATGCTGACAAAAACCAGTAACTGTTTCTATTGGATTGCTTGTTGACAAAATTCCAGATGGTGAACTCTTCAGTAAAAGGTATGACTTGCCGAGAAGTTGTGACTTGCCGAGATGTTGTAATTTGCCGAGAAGGTATGATTTGCCGAGAATATATTAGCCGCGAAGGTATGGCATTGACGATAAAAATCTTCACCTTGCAACAAATTTGAAGTTCAATCTAGAGAGATATCAGCAATATATTCAAATATTTAGCGAATTTTACAAAGAATATGTCCTGATATATATCCATACTTTCCTGACAACTTAGATTGATAATATCTCAATATACTGAATGCAAATCGTAACTGAGAAAATGGCGTCTCTTCAATTGTATTCTTTTGAGATAATAAACATAGGTGATTCAGATAATATATCGCATAACCGACACCATCGATTAAAGGGTTATTTTCTATACCAATACGCCTAATACCAATCTGCTCGTTTGTACAATATTCGAATCTACAGGCAATATTTACAATTAGATATGTAAAATGCTTTGGTAAGGGCGGCGATGTTGATACAAGCGAATATTTACACTGGCTGTGACATTTGACAAGATCCTATGGCACATTGGTAGTCATTTGGTAGAGATTTTGGAAACTAACATTATTTGTGGCACTCACCTACAAACTAAATTGCGAAGACCTCACAAGTCAATTCAATTAACATCAAACGGTTGCAGATCAACCTGCTATAAGTGAACGACTTTTCAAATTGAATTGAGATCGGCATCAACAAGATTTCGAATACGACTTTTAGGAATCATGATGAACGTTGTATTATTGAAGACGAGAACTATGTTTACCTCATTGGTGTTTTCACTTTAAATTAGAACACGATCACAGCATATAGAAAGAAATCGATAGAGCTATTTCTGCCGAAATACACAATCAAATAATACAAGCATCGGAGAGAACTGCATACAACTTTACTGCGCATGTGAATGGGAAAATATAGTTTGAATTACACCCACGAGTGAGATTTCCATTCACAAGTATTAAGCTATCCACACTATTTTCCCGAAGTCCTACTAATAAAGTAATACTGATATTGTTGGAGTTAAAAAGAGCTCCTTACGTAATTGACGCGATAAACCCTACAATACCTGGTCACTTTAGAAATGCGAAAACTAAATCACTGCTGAAATGTGTGCATCAGTTAAAGACATCAAATATCTATAATAGCATTTATTCAAACGCACACACCATGCAATAATCTCGTTGGAACTGGGAAGAGGAACGATTTCCGCTCAATACTGCGGGTACAAATCAGTAGAAGTGATGATTAAATAGTAATGATCCAGGTACACTGTATCATCTGAATGGTGCTGGAGAAATTTAAAATTTTCCATTCCCAAAAAATAATTCATGCATCAGATTCCCAAACAGTAGCAATTATTTAGCTTATCCAAACTATGCAGAAATTGCCTACAACAAGCATAGGGTCTCTGAAAACAGAGTTTATTGTGTGAACCTTATGAGGCTGCTGAAACGTGAAATCTTCTATACTGCAACTTCCAGCATCAAATCAAAATTCGCAAAGAAAAACTAAACAATATTTGTGTATACAACATACATTGTCGATGTCAATGTGTGACAGGGCCTGCTCTAACAGTTTTGAGAAGTACGGCAGTGTACCATACGAAAGTTTTAAATATGCATGTCAAATAATGTGTTTGAAAATGGAAGGGAATTTAAATGTGCACGATTGTGAGATAAAAAATCTCAGTCTTCAGAGCAGGTTAGACATTATAGTTACATATTTATTAATATTCCTCATTTCTGCACTCTGTCTGAGCTTTTAAATGTTTTTTCCAGGTTTCCTTATTGCAGAAGACAGAAAAAGATCCTGAAGTTGAAAGGTAACTCTACATTTATAACATTGTTACGCTTCAAAACGTCAGTTGATAGTATTATGAGGTCCATCAGATCATTGTATTTTGCTAGATACACACCGTCATTAACAAAAAGCAATACATCTTTCAGCCTAGGTATGCTACAGTGATTATGGAAATGCCCTCAATAACTGACAAACGATTATATTTGAGTAAATAAAAGAAAAAATCATAAGAACGAAAGTAGCATCTGAGAAAATGTCAGCTTTTAACAAAATTTGGAAGCCAGAGTAATTTTATTAGAGCTAAGCGAAATTTGGTAAATGATGAATGCATGAAATGATCTAATATTTGGAGTCTAAGTAAGATTACATCTTCAGATGACTATAAAATTGCTCAGTTGCCTATTCAACAAAGATTGGAGTGCATTCAAGCTACTAAACCACTATGCAAATTTCTTGCGGTAACTAAGCGCAGGAAATGTTACAAATTATTGTTTCGGAAATGGCGCGTTAGGCGACACTGAGATACAGAGTGATTGGCACAAGGAATATTACTTTTGATACCATCTGTCCCAAACTGAACGAGCCTGTTGGGCGCGGCTGAATCAACGTCGACGATTTGGCCAGGTTGACGTGTTTTGGCGATAGTACTTTTCGTACTTATGCAAACACACACGCGTGCAGAAATATGAGCGTAAAAAGAAAGATAATGAGAAAGAGAGGTTCTGAGAGACAGAAATGTCGAGTAAGTAAACGTCGAATGAGTGGCATGTAATAGGCGGCCCCAAAACTGCTGTGTAAGACATAATAAACTTCAAAGACCCCACCCTATCCCCTATGCTCATTTCGTTCGGTTGTTTATACCGTGATGTGTCAAACATACCACGAATATGTTCCATGAATGTCTTCAAGAAACACTGAATGTATACTAACAACAAATATCTATTAAGTGTTTCTACGAAATTATGAATAACCTGTGAAATAATGAATGAATAATGATGTGAAGAAACAAAAAAAATTATAAAAGAGCATACTGGAAATGTTACTACACTTGGAAGCGTAGATTCAACAGTAAAGGTATATCGAGTTGTCCTTTGTCTAACAGATTGTTTGAATTCACTAAATATAATTGCTTAAATGCTTGGCTTTTTCAAACTAATATTATAATCTATAGCATTACTTCTTCGAAAGATATACTGAGGAGATTGCAACTTCAGTGGTAGCTGACGCATAACCTTTAGCACTATTCACTCTACCTACCTTCAGCAGATTTAGGGTCGTTCCCGCTGCACGACTACTAATATTACCTTTTCAATCGCCTGACACTGATTTAAATTCGGTCAAAAGTTTCAAAAGGCCTTATTTTCATGTCAATAAGAATAGAGGAGAATATTTTCATATGAGCGGATTGCATCTTCTGAATCCTTTGTGGAAACACATACAATTACCTATTGCTAAAATAGGAGAGGATTATGAAAACAAGCCATGGAATATACTTGAAGAAAGATAAATTTACCACACAACCAGAAACGCAGATTTACTGATGAAAACAGAATATCATGTAGGAAAGTTATTTGTGAAGTAATCAACAAACTTTATTTCAATAACCATCAAGAATATATTTTATTTGAAGAATATTCAATATTATTAGAATTAACGTTTTTATTTAGAATACGTTAAACGATGATTTATTAAGATTTTGCTGAAAAGGAAACGGTAGTCATTTACTAAGTAAACTCAGTAATCAAGCCAAGGATATCGCACCGAATATAGTAACAGAGCTTAAACACCATTAGTATGTAAATACTAATATATTATATATATTTTATATTATAGTTGGCATTTCAATCTAAGCTTTTACCTGTTTGTCATCATTAAATATTATATATATATATATATATATATATAT
>NC_068992.1:23110217-23112331 GCF_001194135.2 Octopus bimaculoides
TATATATATACTGTTGTCTTCAACACACACATTCACATAGAGAATCTTGCAGACCGAATCCAAAGACGAAATATATATTATTATAATTATTATTATCATTATATAATAAAACGAATTGTTTATACCTGGAAGCTAATCTATCCTATTGAATTGTTACATTCTCAAATGCCAAAATACAAAATTTACCTCGGGTCGAAACAATTGTAATGATTAATTCAAGTTCTGTTTTCTATCTTCCGTCTCTCATTAACCAATTGTATATGTATGTACATACATCCATGCATACACACACAAACACACACACACACACACACACACACACACACACACACACACACACACACACACACACACATACACATACATACACACACACATATATATAATACACACACAATCATGGATAAAGCTATACACGTATTTATATAACGTTTGTATATGGGTGTACACAAACTTACACAAATGTATGTACGTGCAAATAAAATTTTATAAATTCACATATAATTATGTCCAACACTATGCGTGCATCATTACATTTAGCATGAATATATTCAGCATATACTTCGCGTAAAATATGTTTAGAGTAATAATATTCCTCTCATAAAATCCATATATATGAATAAGAACACATAAATACAGATGAAACGAAAATGTGCATGGACCTGTGAACAATTTATATGTATTTAAGCAACTTTAGATTTGTAGAGTTGTGAGAGGGTAGAATATTTTATTGTCTAATTATGTGTTGCACTTTTCTCTTTGTGTCTTCATAAAGAAACCTTCAAACGTTGTTATAAATGAACATGCTAGGCAATGTTGACATTTCGTTGAAATGGACTTTCTTTGAATATCAATTACTTCAAGAGATCTAAAAGTTATATTGTACGCTTTCTTGCGTTTATTTCTTTATTGTTGTCAGAAGGCACTGAAGTAAAACGCCTCGAAGGACATCAAAACCTGTGATAGCAATAATGGAGTCATACGTGGCGTAAACATAACCGTAGTGCCACTTTACAAAAAAAAAAAATGCTGAATTACCTGTTTGCGACTTTGCCATTGGAAGAATAAACATTTGTAATAATTGATTTTTTTTTTTTTTGTAAATCTATTTGTCATTAAATATCGTTTGGCTACGATGCCAAATGAGTTTGAGCAAACGTCATTATATAGAAAATAAGGTCCTTAATTAAGGGAAGATAATATTTTCGTATCTTTATTATCTAATATAAGTTCTACATATATTTTCACAACAACTCTGAGCTATTTTTTTTGGGGGGGGGCACAAACACATTCACCCCTTTCGTTCTGTGTAGGACTTAATTTGATTTTAAAGTTGTACGTAACATTTTTCACATTTTCTTTTCTATATACGAATATATTTTCTTCACCTTTATTGTTCATATATCCAGAGAAATATAACAGCAGGTGTAAAGGTATTACCTTTAATATTTTGAAATTCAGATCTACTCTGCGATTTGAATGAAATGTCATTTCTGGTAGGTTTTAACATCTAGATAAACAATATTTTTGTTAATTCAGATACCTAGAGATGAATATATGCACATTCTACTTGATGTCATATGAGAACTGGGATGTAAGCGTGATATTTCATTATAAAATGAAAGAAACCTTTCTTTCATATGAATAGTTATTAATTTTAAGTGGCATTTTCAAAAAACAACTATTAGAAAATGTACATGGCTAGGAAATACTATCGTTTTAGAAGTATGCTAACGAAAACTGCAAGCTGTCCAATAAATTGTAAGCTTTTGCAACAAAAATACATGACTAGGAAATATATTCAGTATATACATACGTATGTGTGTGTGTGGGGGGGGTATGTGTGTTCGTGCGTATATGTGCCTAAGAAGCTTGCTTCCCAACCACATGGTTCCGGGCAGAGCCCCACTTCGTGGCGCCTTGGGCCGACCAAAGCCTTTTGAATGTATTTAGTAGACGGAAACTGAAAGAAGCCTATCGTATATATACAAACATAACAGAAATAGATGTCGTAGTCTTAACTCTGGCTGAAGAGCTTAAGTATGATTTTCATACAGACAGGGACATCAATTGATCCCGGAACAATCATATATATATATATATATATATATATA
>NC_068992.1:23112843-23132692 GCF_001194135.2 Octopus bimaculoides
ACACACACACACACACACACACACACACACACACACACACACACATATATATAGATATATATATACATATATGTATAGATATATCTATATATTCTATATATATGTGCATATGCATGTATATATACATGTGCGTGTGAGTAAGAGTGTGTATGTGTGTTTGTGAGTGTGTGTGTTTTGTGTGTACATTCAGATATGTTAGTATGTGTGGTTGCATGTGTGTGTGTGTATGTTTATAATATTCTGTATGGTGAATCTTAAGCCGGTTGAGTTATACTTGTATCAACGGCCGCTTATCAAACAATCAAATACTGATATATTTGACACAGTTTCATGCATCTTTTTAAAACTGGCAATTTTCCTATAGGTATTCATTACTTAAATATACACATAAGCTATGTTTGGTTAGAAGTAAAATGAAACATTTGCTTGTTTCGAAAATACAGGGTGGATGTATTATGTATTGTTTTCTTAAGATTCCATAGTAGTTCAGTAAGAAATCTATCTAGCTCTATATCAATATGATATGCTAGTATTATCTGATTCATGCCATTCTTGTTTTGGGGATCAGGGATGTATTATATAACTAAATACACTATTATGTTAGCATTTCATTCAAAATAAACGACATTTAAACTGATCAAAAATGTGTATGTACGTATAAATATATGTTTGTATGTATGCATGTATATATGCATGTATGTATGTAACCTCTCTGTGTATGCATGTATATGTATGCAGTTTTAATTTAGTGCACATCATAGATTAAATAGTTATACAGATCTGAATATAAAACAGAATCTACGCAGTTATTCTCCAGATCTTCCAGTTTTGCTGTTTAATTTCCATATATATTTTTACTCGCTTCTTTATAAATATTTCATAAATGATTTTATTCCATTTACAACTGTCTCGCCATCCCTCCATCTTTTATGATGTTATAGTTTCATTACCTCGACCGGTACATTGCCTATAGCTATC
Source organism: Octopus bimaculoides (assembly GCF_001194135.2). NCBI lineage: Eukaryota > Metazoa > Mollusca > Cephalopoda > Octopoda > Octopodidae > Octopus > Octopus bimaculoides. The sequence goes on from NC_068992.1 coordinate 23,113,822, forward strand.
TCTTATTTGATTGAACTCCGTCACCCTTCCTTCGATGTTACATTCTCTGTATCTAGTCCAGTCTGAGCACTTAGAGTCTGTATCTATTATATATCTTATTTTAACTTATTCGTACATGTATGTATGTATATGTTCCTGTATATGTTTGTACGTATACATCTATATATGTGTGTGTTTGTGTGTGTGTTCGTGTATGTATCTATGTATGCATATATGTAAGTGCATGTGTGCATATATATGTACTTGTCTGTACATGCATATATATATATATATATATATGGAACTACATGTAAGTGCGTGTAAGTATGTATGTTTGTATGAACATGTCTGTATGTATATATGTATTCATGTTCATAAATATGAGCGTATGTGTGTGTGAGCATGTGTATGTGTATGTGAGTCGGTGTTTTTGTGTGTGCATGCATGCGTGTGTGTTTGTGTGTGTGTGTTCGCATGTGTGCGCGTGTGTGTGTGACTATTTTCGTTAGTATTTAACATAGTATCCATCACATATATTTATTGATAATGTTTGACTATATATCGAACGCCTACAGCTATACTTAAGCATTTAAAACTATTTGAAAAGAATGGTTCACTTGATACACACAAAAAATCGAATTTTTGTTAAAATCACGTAGAGATCGAAATCATTACGGGCATAGTTAGTAGAAAATCTTCGCTTTTGCAATTTTTCGACGTATTCTATTTATTTTTGCAAATTTCGCACTTCATACCGTTTAATGCTCTCTATTCGAAGATTTTCCTTATTTCGTATGTTGTTTTTATCTAAATGCAATATATTCTCTCTGTCTACACAGTCTGATATATTTTTGAAGATGTTTTTTGACAAGAGTATGTCAAAATATTCACATTCGTTTTGCTTGCTACTGCACTACTAGATATTTTTGCTGTTCTTATTGGCTAATGGAAATTAAGTTGTTATCAGTTTAAAGTTGGAGTTCTTCCAATTTACCAAAGTTTTGCATTTTCTATGTCGCTGTTCAGTGATGTTGAAATGGAGTTGGCAAAATTTCCAATATAAATTTATGATTTCACTAACAATGAAACGAATTTAAAAGAGGCAACATACGAATATGGGAACATTAGCGTCTTACAGAAACTATTCTGCTCCACTAACGCTATTATATATACGTAGATTGAGACTTACAAATAAAATATTTGGTTTCTTTTACCGATTCTTTACGGATATCGATGCGAACATAATTTCCTGCAGGTTTTTAAATTTTTTAAATAATGTATAATTACACAGGCACGTACTTACACACAAACGCACGTATATATGCATGTATGTTTGTGTGTGTGTGTGTTTGTGTGCGTGTGTGTGTGTGTGTGTTTGCAAATTGTGTGTGTGTCTTTGTGTGTGTACGTAGGAGGGGTTACTGAAAAATTCCTGGCTTTCGGTAAATGAAAATAGAGGAGGATCGGATTATATACTACATCCGCCCCTCTCAGATTCACATATTTATTGCAGTAGTCCTTCAGTATCTCTGAGCCTTGCAATAGAACTCGGAAGCTTGTGCCTCTGGCAAAGCTTTTCGCCATACACTTTAAGCTAAAATTTTTTCAGCACCCCCTCGTACTGGTGCATATGTTCTATGGCCCACTAGCCAACCGGCGAAAAACGAATTTTCTGTGTCTTTGGTGCTAGACTATGATTCATACAATGATTTCATGGCTTTTCATAACGATTTTCTCGCAGTCTACGAAATCTCACTTAAATGATTTTGCAGTGATCTGCTTGTATTGGCATACAATCTGCTCTTCTAGTGATTGGCAAATCGAACCCCACCTATTATTTTACTTTACGTACAGTAGTCTTTTACGTGATCAACAAATTCGTAGAACTTAAAGTGATATACGAAGCCTACGAGGTTTCATAGTAGGGACGTAGGTACTATGCGTGTTCTTGTATTTGTCAGTGAAATATTCTCCACAGCACTAAATCCATAATCACATCGCTATAGTTACTTTCATTACATAGAACCCGTATTCAGACATTCCTCACGCCCCTGCGAGAAAAATTTAATAAAGGAACAATTTATCATTTATTGTATTTGATATGCTTGTATTTGTCTATGTTGTTCATATTCGTGTCGCTAACCACTACGTGTTTTCTCTTATTTGCATGCTATATACTACTTTTTATCATTTATAGACTGCAGCCATCCTGGGGCTGGTTTTGCCTTGAAATGTTTTGGTCGAACGAATTGTCATCAGTACTTATTTTGTGAAGTCCGCTACTATGTTCTACAGATCTCTTACATCAAATTGCTGACTTACAGGGTTGTAAATGAACCAACACCGGTTGTCATGTGGTGGTGAGAGAAAACACAACACACGCACACACACGTACACACCGCACACACACACATACACACAGACACGCACACACCACATACCGACACACACATATACACACGCACATAGAGAATAGACTCCTCTGAGTTTCCGGCTACCAAATCTTCCCAAAACGCTTTGGTTTGCCCGAAACTATAGCAAGTGGAACTGCTCCGGGATTTCACTCAATCGTACTGAACTAGGAACAATGTGGTTGGGAAGAAAGTCCCTTACAAAACACCCACGCCTGCCTCTAAAGATAAATATGTTGTAGACAATAGGCTTGGCTGTGATTTCAGATAATCTGAACTGAACAGAAATCATGAACAGAATTTAGTAATATACGGAACAGTATTTGCATTTTTAGCAGCAGTAACTGAGCTCATCTTCTCTAGCGTTTGATTATTATTATTTTTGGAGATTTACATATCCTTCTAACTGTTGTGATATTCACTTGGTGTCAATGATGCCAAACATCATAAGATATATATCTGGTATTGAGTATATACATGTACTCACTTAGATACACGCACACCCACACGCGCACGCGTTCACACATACACACACACGCACACATACATACACACATAGATTCATATTACTTTTATTTATGTATTATGCATATTCACGAACATACATATGTATGTTTGCAAGGGATACCGATAATCACGAACTCTAAATATACAGTAGTACCTCGGCTTTCGAACAACTCTAGTAACGAATAAATCGTGCTTTTTTATCTCTCACTCTTTCTCTCTCTCTCTCTCTCTCTCTCTTTCTCTCTCTCTCTCTCTCTATCTCTCTCTATCTATCTATCTATCTATCTGATATCAATTAATATATGATTTTTTACCCTATGTTTTCATGTGATTAACGATAGCTAAGTTCTCAAACTGGATATATGCGACGCAGTAAATATTTTCTGCAGACATATTCCCGGAATTAGCGCGCCAAAACGAAGACTTGAATTTTACCATTAAGCTGTAATTAACAGAACCACATACACGTGCACCTATGACGGTGGGCAACTTTGTATAGGGTTCTGAGAATTATGGTTACATTACGGATTAGGCTGCTGAAGAGAAACAGACATTCGGTAAGGGTGTTAATTTCGAAACTAGTTCCTGTTTTAATAATAATGTTTTTTCTGTAATTTTAAATGTCTTGCCCGCTTACGCTTTGGTATTCCGCTGAATTTCGTTTTGAGAACAATTTAGGTCTTAGTAGACACAAGATGTTATCTATTTCTAGCACATTGAATGTCCACGTTAGTGGTCAACATTATATATAAAAATAGCTATCTATCTATCTATCTATCTATCTATCTATCTATCTATCTATCTATATATATATATATATATATAAAGCACGATTTATTCGTGATCAGAATTGTTCGAAAACCGACGTACCGTGTATTTATATTTGTAATACTTTTAAAAAGAATATTTTGAGATGTGTTTGGTAATCGTTTGTCATATCATAATATCATTTTTAAGTTCAGGTCCCTCGTAGTATGAACATCCTTCACTAAAAAATGAAAGGTATTTCAACTTAAAATACACTTAATCACACTGCGCATGTATTTTGAACAATTTTCACAAATATCTGGACCACAATATTTTTGTTAAATATTTCAGAGTACACAGGAAAGAAGAAAACAATGAGACATTTGATATTAAATATAAAATTATTGAAGTGATGAAAATGTTTAATGTTGTTCGTGACTAAAGTGTTTATTGGAGGTAATGAAGATGTTAAGTTAATGTAGTAGAATAAATTGATATTTATTGATATTGGGCATATTACAAGCGGTGTGTTATAGTTTTACCGGATAATATAGTAAATAGTTTATGCAAAACTACTTTAGATTCAATAATCTAACGTTGAGCAGCGAATGTTTATTTATTTAGGTATAGAATTTATTTGAAGCGTATCACTAATGTACATACTTACAATAACAGTTATTTGCTATTGTTGTACGTAAAGTTCATACAATGCAGAGCCACTTTCCGATACATTCATTATTGTAATTATCCACTATTTGCATTGATTTTAAAACAATACATTAGATACACACTAATTATTGTTTTTAATATTTTTAATATTTTGGTTCTTATTTCACATCAAAATGATTTTAAAAGCAATAATTTTTCCAAAATATATTTCTTTCTAACCATAGATTTCATCTCAAAATCTGATATATCTCTTCAGGACAGTGAATTTAGCCCCTGCCTTGAAATAATAACCACGTATAGATGAGGTCTTGGAACAGAGTAATATGCATGAATCGAGGATGCCATAACGAAAACATACAAAAGCAAACCGGACAATTTTCAAAGAAGGACACCGGATTGTCCAGCATGAAATCATATGCTAACGCACGCCAGTGCGTACCCGGCAAACATGTTGTTTCTTATATGACCTTTTCTATTATTTCTGAAATAGTGACTACTTCCCAGACCTGGCTGATTTGGTACCACCACCACTCGACTACCTTGAAGCATCTTTGTCGTTCTCATCATATACCTTATATTAGAAACTACGCTTCTTATACCCTAAACGTAAGACATCCGATATCTTCAGTCGAGTATAATAGACATCAGAAATTCCATCACAACGCAGTGTCTCCTACTATCGCAAACTCTGAAAAGTTTAAGGGCAAAGAACATCAATTATACTCGCCGTGTATCACATGAGAAAAGTAATGTCGTAACACCGCCATCAAACCTGACCGATACGTAGAAAATGTAGTAACTCAGCTTGGAAATTGTATTTGTAACTCTTAGCATGTTGAGGTGTAACACGAACCGTAACATTGCTAGTATTTGAATGCCGATTGCTATAGAGTTTAAATAGTAAGTATAAATCTAATTACCGCGTTACTAATCCGAATTAAACTCCATGCACTGTAAATATATTATCTCTCAATCACTGGGCAGTCGTTAAATAACTCCCGTCGCTAAAATCTGTTTATATATCAAAGCCGTATCGACCAGTTGCAATACATTTACACGTATTAGCCAAATGTATGTATGCGAATATCATTTGTTCCCAGTTTTTCAACAATTAGAAAATGGTTTGGATTTGTGATTTGAAACTTTGGACTTGGCGACTGAATAATGGCTGCAAATGTTATCACAAGATCAGTAACTTTGGCCATAGGCGCTTAAAGCAATTTTATCGACCGTAGTACTTGTTTTATCGATCTGGAAATAACGAACAGCAAAGTCGACATCCTTGCTATTTGACCTCAGAAAATGAATTTTGTTTAAGATGCCGCTAAGCATTTACTTCGGAGTGATAACAATTCTGCCAGCTAGCTACATTATATTCAATCATAATAAAGCGTTATTAGTAGTAAAACTTAACACCGGGAAAGCAATAGGCACGTGTAAAAATCCCAAAAGAAAACCAAAATTAATTGTTGGTTTAGAGGATATTGCGACATGATCAGAATTTCCAAACTGTGTACAATTAAATACCAGGAACACCAACAAAATCAAACTTTCTATCTCCATGACAATGCGAGAATATTCAGGAGTACTGCGGCACCATGTTGAATTACTAATTAGATCCCAAAGTTTTGGTACGAATTATTGTTATTATACCTTTTAAGAAGGAGCTAACCAATCGCCACTCATCCTCAAATTATGCTTCCTGAACTTATTGGGGTCGTAAAAAAAGGCGATGCTGTCAAGCGACTAGTGTGTAACGCTGTGAAACTGTCAGCACACCATGAAACTCTAAACTTTACGTAATTTACTCCTATTATTATGTAACTTTATTAATATAGTGTGGTCCAAGTATCACTCATATCTTCATGAACAACCTATGTATGGCTGTTTTGAAATATATATGTGTATATATATATATATATATATATATATGTATGTAGCTCTCTCTCTCTCTCTCTCTCTCTCTCTCTCTCTCTCTGTATATATATATATATATATATATATGTTCATAGTTGTGGAAGATTGAATAAAGTTTTCGCGTAGTTTTATCGGTTATTTAATCGTTAGTTCTATTTTTGTGGACAGGAAACAATTACACACTCTTTGTCTAGGAATTTCTGTTCAATGGTCGAATTTTAATTTCATAATCATGATAAAGTAACGAAGATCAGCAGGCTATTGATGACCATGTTAGTGGTGATGATAATGGTGGTGGTGGTGGTGGTGGTGGTGGTGGTGGTGGTGGTGGTGGTGATGATGATGAGGAGGAGGAGGATTATGTTGATAATGTTCGCTGCAATGATGACGATGATCGTGAGGGTGATGGCTACGAAGACAACACTGAGGATTATAATGATAAAAGTGACAGCGATGATGATGATGGTTGCGATGAAAAAGAATCGATGTTAATGATTCTGATGATAACAATGACGACAATAATGATAATACTGCCGTTGTTGGTTAATAACAGCGGTGATGTTTGTGATATTGATCGTTATAATTAATAAGACGCAATACATTACAGAATATCAGAGTAGCAAATTGATTAACCCGTCATTAATCCGTCCAAAGTTTGTAAAGTCATGGCAAAGTCTTGAGTTTAAATAGTTGTTTGAAGTGAGGATAAGATAAACATTTCAAAAATTTAGTCTAGATATAAATTGAAATTTCAAATATTTAAGATAAAATGAGTTGCCCAAATTGGCGATAGATTAGCCGTTTGTAAAATAGGATAGTCTCAGTTTGGTAAGTGCAGGATTTAGCCTAACTTATTGAATTTCTATAAATCACAGAATGGAAAATTGTAAAGTCATTAAGCGAAAGAAAATTTCATGTTATAACTGTTGTTCTTCTGTTTCTCATTAACAGACAAGTGAACGGTAAATATGTGAAGACCACAAGTGCTATTTAATGGAGTATTTGTGGTTCTGCTGCGTCTGATTAACATATATCGTGTATGCAATAAAGAAATAAAGTTCTGATAATTCTTGTAATATTGGAAAATTTTGTGAAATTGGGGAAATTGTCAGATGTTCAAATTCATGACGTATTCAGTATAGGGGAGTTAGAGTAGAAACTGAAACTTTTGTAACCGCGTAGATAGGAGTAGTTCCTTTAAAATGATGAAATCTGCTGCTTTAACTTAAAAATTGATTCGGAAAATTGGGAGATTTACTGACGGACACATTTATACTTATGGTTAGGTTAAGCATAAAAGTCAAATCCTGTCTGTGAATTTCTACTGAGAATGCTGAATTGTAACAATAACCTCTTAAAACATTCGATACAGAAAGTTTACTAATGTTTCAATATGCGTTTCTATATAAACTAACAGCATTGCAGCGCGGTTCGTTTCATCGTTATTAAAAAAGCTTGGGTAATGTTTTAGCCTAAGATGACTCCTAGCTGAGTAGTTTATGGAACTACTTGCTACGACGATAAATTCTTTCGTTTCGAACATCTAATGTAAGGTCATATTTTTTGGTACCGGCACCGATGTTTTACTTACATATATTCAGTGGTATTTTTTTTTAATGGGTCCCAGAACTGGGCGCCAAAATTGATGTGATCCAAATATTTATTTCAGGGAATTCTCATAGAAATTTGAAAGCCTTCTGGAATGACATATAATGTAATCAACCCAATGTCTTTAATTTACAATTTTAATGGTCAAATGCATGTGTATGTGCGCATACACGCACACACACACACCCAAACACACACACACACACACAAGCACGCGCACGCGCACACAATACACATAAGCATATTCCGCAAAGATTCATCCTCACACACGCACGGACTTACACACAAGCACACATGTTAAAACACATGGACACACACACATCTATTCTATATATGTATATGTGTGTGTGTGTGTGTCTGTGTGTGTGTGTGTGTTGATTGTGCAGTGATGGAGTCCTAGCTAATCTCAGAGTAATTTACTTGGTGAGGTATACTATGATGTAAAACCTCAGGTATTATTTGGTTACTCCTCAACACGAACTAGTCTGTCAGTAGGTACTAATGATACAGACTGGTACTTGTTTCACAAGCGTTTTTTCAATATAATCCAATGGCGTACAGATCTATCTTTCTTGTGACCTCCTTTGTCTTTCTATCAGCTGAAGGCGCTATGCCAATGAATGAGAGGCAACGTGTGCAAACCTATCCAGATAGAAGGTGCAGTGAAAAATACAACTTCTGTGTGACATCTATTTTTCAAATAATGTAGATCTGCAGCGGGATTCAATAGTCGTCTAAATCGTCATGTACAGAAAATCAGATATGCCTGTGTGTGTGTGTGTGTGTGTCTGTCTATCTATCTATCTATCTATCTATCTATCTATCTATCTATCTATCTATCTACCTATCAGTTGGGGGTCAACGTACTCGACTTATATCCTCCCCTTAAATTCTTGGCCTTGTGCCAAAATTTGAAACATATAATCATCATGATTATATTATTTAACCGTTGACCTACATGAGGAAAGACACACCTGATGAACAATTGCCAGGCATCGGATGCTACTAAGGAGTAGATAGCATAAATTGGAGGTAGTGTCAGGAGAAAACACCGCTTCATTAAAAATTGAGTTATTTTTCAGAACTGAAATCTGCTATAAATGCATATAATTTTATTAACATCTGCAGGTTAATAAAGCATGCTAGGTTTCCTAAGCATGCAAGGAGAGTTAATCTGATTTTTTCTGCCTCTGCATATACGCTAAGATGCTACGTGACGTCTCAGAATTATAGTAATAATCATCCAATGGGAGGTCACCTAACATCTACGATTATGTGCACAAGAAGCGAAATTCTTCAGCTGTATGTTGTAATTTACTCGTGATTCTGCTATGAACCAGTCGAACTATATTTAATGTGCTCTCTCTATGCTTACAAGATTGTATTTTCAAACCAAAATTAGGACTACATTTCGCTATATTTGTTTTGTCTTTAGCATTGTTAAGGCTTAGCATCAAAGTGGTTTGGTTCGAGTCTTATCAAAATCGACGAAAGTCAATTAAACTGAAAGATGACATCAACATTTGAATATTAATTGGTATCATCATCATCTCCAGCAGCAGCAGCAGCAGCTGAAACAGCAGCAACAGCAACAGTAGCAGCAGCATTTTCTGCAAAGTCATAACGATCATCACTAAAACAGTTAATGCGATCATTAAACCCAAATTAATTCATGATTTGCACATGTGTTATCAAAGAACCAAGAAAATATTTTGTTACAATACAAACCTGACAGCCGTATAACAATATTCTGATAAGAGATAAATGACTTCCTAATGATTTCTTGCATTTTTTCAGAAAAGAGATTATTGTGCCATAGAAAGAAACATTACATTATTTATTTGAGAAGCTGTGTGAAAATACAAATTATAGAATGCAAAATAGGACAACGACCTAAAGAAAAATCTTCATAGCTTTGTACATTTAATTTGTTCTTTCTTCTTTTTACCCTTTTATGAAATATTTTATATAATATATCCAACAAGACTAAAAAAATATTACTATTGGCAAAATATGATGAGAGTAACTGTTCAATTTAATTTAAATATGGCCAATTCTTTTTGTTACCGTAATTGCATTTTATAGCTCCAAGGAAAAAATGAAATGTGGTTGCTTTTTGTTCTTTACAGTTCTTTTGTTCTTAGTTATGATCTGGTTGTTATTATATTTCAAATACAAGTGAATGTACTCAAAGTTTGTCTGGGGAAAATATTTCTAAATGTGTAAATGTATTCGGGTGCACGTAAAATGTGTGTTCAAACTAAAAGACATATAGTTGTTGCTGTTTTTTTTTATGTTTTGCTTGTCTCAACTCTGACTCAGCAAATCTGTAATGAAAATCATTTTAATTGTGCCCGTTACAGGATTGTAAACGTATGTAAGGAAATATTCATTCCAGTTTTATCAAGGTAGAATGTGTTTTCAGTGAAATGTCGTTAATGTTTTTAGCTGTTCAAGAAACAACACAAAGGCTCCCACTTTTGCTACTTGAAAAGTAACCATATTTATGAATATAGGTGCTACACAGGCAAGCACACACATGATTTGATATATGAAATACTGAAATATGTGTATATGTAGTATGTCATATAAATCTGATCCTCATCCAGAGTAACAAGTCTTTTAGGTTCACAGTTCAAGCTTCTGTTATGAAATGGCTTCTGTCTCAGACATAGTCCCCACAAATCCTAACTACAAACTGAGTGTAGTGAATAAAAAAGTGTACCCTGTTTAAGAATACAACGCACCGTCCTATCCGAGGTCTCGATTTGAACACCATAGTTACACGATCTTCTCATTTAAAAATGTATATAGATAAAATTGTGTATGCATAAGTAGTTCTAAAAGTTTATTAGAAAATTATACTTATATCTCTGTATAATGTGAACATGAATTTATAAATTTTTCAGTCAGATACCAGGAAATATCTGTATTCTAAACGTTGATATAGAACATAATTTGAAGATAAAAGAAAATACATGGCACAAAAGAGCTTATCAGTGGAGGAAAAAAAGCGGAGAGAAAGAAATGGAAGCTCTTTTGGTTCGTAGAGAAGAGCTGATGGATCCATGTTTTGAATCACACTAATTTAAAATTAAACATATAATTAATTGATCTCTTCAATACCGCTGTTTCTCTTCCTGTGATGCTATCTTCTTCCCGTTAGCACGCCGGGCAAAATAGTTAGCCGCATTCCGTTCGTATTTACGTCCTGAGATTAAATTCCGTTGAGGTCAACTTTGTCGATTAAATAAGCACCAGTTGAGCACTAAGTTCAAAATTGCTGATCTTGTGCCAAAATTTGAAGCCAGTATTTTGCCCTACAAACGCGGCGAGTTGGCAGAAACGTTAGCACGCCAGGTGAAATGCTTAGCGGTATTTCGTCTGTCTTCATGTTCTGAGTTCAAATTCCGCCGAGGTCGACTTTGCCTTTCATCATTTCGAGGTCCATAAATTAACTACCTATTGCGTACTGGGGTCGAAATAATCGAGTGGCCCTCTTCACCAAAACTTCGGGCCTTGTACCTAGATTAGAAAAGATCATATTGCCCTATTAATTTCTTTCCAGCAAACTCTCAAATTACTTATATTTAAATCAATTTTCAACTTGCTCAGTGTTATTTTATTTTTAGAACCTGGCAAAGGTGATGAGCAGTGAGTTTCCTCCTCCTACACCTCTCAATAATTAATTTAAAATATAATTCTCTCTAACTGTGACTCACCTTTAATGTCAAAATGTTAATTTCAACATTAAAAAAATAATAATAAACGTGACTTCATTTTATGCACACAAAAAAATTAGTATCGCCAGAGGCAACATAACATCATCATAATGACAATGATGATGATGATGATAATTATATTTGTCATTATCACCAGCATCGGCATTATCAACTTCATCATCATCATCATCATCATCATCACCACCAACAACACGACCACCACACCACCATCGTCACCGCCATCATCATCGTCGTCGTCGTCGTCGTCGTCGTCGCCATCATCATCATCGTGATCGTGATCGTGATCGTCATCATCATCAACATCATCATCATCGTCATCATCATCATCATCATCATCACCACCACCAACACCGCCACCATCACCACCGCCACCAACACCGCCACCATCACCACCACCAGCAACGTCATCATCACCGCCTTCATCATCATCATCATCATCATCGTCATTATCATCATCCTCATCATCATCATCATCGTCGTCATCGTCGTCATCGTCGTCATCATCATCATCATCATCATCATCATCATTATCATCATCATCAACGTCATCATCATCATCATCATCATCATCGTCATCATTATCATCATCATCATCATCGTCATCATCATCATCATCATCATCATCATCATCATCCTAACCGCGCCGTCTGCATAATCGCCGCTGTCATTATCTTCAACAATAACAATAAGAATAACGACAAACTAAAAACTAAGACATCATTAGTCTAATCCTGTTTACGTTAATCCATGCAAGAAAATATAATCACCTTATTTAGTCTTCATTCTTAATTTACTTTTTTTTTCTTACAAATATCATATTTGTTTTCCTTCATCGCCTCTCTGCATAAAAGCGTGTCTGAGAAGCTGTGTTTATGTGTGCGTTGTATAATAAATACGAAGATCTCTATGAATATGTGTGTACATATGTTGTTATTTAAGTTCTATAGTTTGCTGTGTGCATTGTTATACATTCTGACTATATTTTCGTTTTCTGTAAATTTTCTCTATATTCCTTTGTCTTCCATTGAAAACATTGCTGTGTGTTATCGAAGAATGTATGTATATATGTGAATTTGTGAGCTTCAAGATATACACATACATGTAGGTAATAATTATGTGATTTCGTTGAGTAATTTATGTGTTGTAAACTTATATAAATACACATACGCACACATATACATCTTATATACAGTGAGAGAGAGAGAGAGAGAGAGAGAGAGAGAGAGAGAGAGAGAGAGAGAGAGAGAGAGAGAGAAAGTTGTATATGCATACATTATATATAACATATTCACGTACACACAAACGTGGATAAAACTTGACAGCTGTCTCGCGGGTTAAACTCTCCTTATAGACAATGTTTGTAAGAACACAGTTAAATGTGCCGTAATTGACGTCATCGGAATGCAACAGAGGTCTTTCTGCGTAATTAGGCTTCATCAACTACAGACATTGAGTCAGCCGTACATGCACCCCCCCACCAAAAAAAACAAAAAAAACTGGTGCCCTTATATTTAAACAGCAAACAACAAATTAATTGTTGCGTGCAAAACTTTGTCAAAGTGTAATAAGATAATGGCACGATAATCGGCAATGATTACTGTAAATCTACGTATCTTTCAAAATATTTTGTTGTAAAAGAGATCGCGAAACCTGAACCAGATGACGTTAACAAGAGTTGATTTTGAATCTGTAGCATCTAAACTGCAAATATTATTATTATTATTATTATTATTATTATTATTATTATTATTATTATTATTATTATTATTATTATTTGGTAGAGAGAGAAGACAATGAACTCCCTCTGTGAATGTTTGTTTTATGCTTTACTAAAAGAAATTGTTTAGGTTAAACAGTATTATATCATTTGAAGCTGTCTGTAAGATATGCTTTGAGCCAAGTTTTCTCGCACAGTATATTTTCATTGGTTTACATTGCAGAATGCCCATTTTGTTCTAAAACCTGCGTATCTCATTCACAAAAGTATAAATGCAGTTGTCAGCGGAGGAAGTTCTTGTCGTGTATGACGAAACCATTTTCTGTCTCTTTTCCTGTGTGTTTACCAACAATATTTTTTCATATCTCTATTAGATCCTCATCAACACACGAGATAACGTGGTACGAGAACAATTATATCATTCCGCCTGGGTTATTGTTCTAAGGAAGGGGCGTATCATTTGTCCATCTTAAGTGGTGCAACCTATAGTACACCTGACTGGACTGCTACACTAGCATCCTTTCTCTCCCCACTCTATGTATGTTTATATATATATATATATATATATATATATATATATATATAAGTGTGTGTGTGTGTGTGTGTGTGTGTGTGTGTAGTTACTTGGGGAGTAAACAGTAGTCTACAGCTATAAGTGTATCTGCTGGACAATATATGGTGAATTAGCACTTCCGTTGTTTTGTCCCCGTTCACAAGTTGACGTATAATCTCGGAATGGTTCTGTAATATTTCGTTAAACTACATATCATTTTTAGTCGAGCCTTTCAACATGTTCATATAGTGTGACAAGAGTGACAATGGGCTATGATTTAATGTCAGTGGCAATTGTCCTCAAACAACTGACATGTATTATCACATGAGTCTATGGGTGTGTATGCGAGACATTTTCGTGTACTCTACTCTGATTACTAGAAAGTATGTTGATGAAAACATCGGGCCTATAGTTACGATATAATTGTACATTGAATGCCCAGTTTTAGGTAAGGTAAAGGTAAGACAATATTGTCTTCTTGTACTGTTTGGTAAATCTACCAGAGAAAGTCACATAGATTTCACACCTCCACCTCGACTGCCATGTAGCCGCTGTAGCCGCGTACAACTTATTAACCACCATCATTAACACGGGGAAACTTTCCATTCCGTTAAGATCGTGCACGATTAAGTGTTTGCCTTGTGTCTTTTTTTTGTTACTATTGTGTTGCTGTAACATTTGGATCTAGAAAAAGTTTGACTAACGTCGTCTGCATAAGTGTCGTTAATTGATTTTTTTCCAAAATGTGAAGGATTTTTTTTTTTGCAAAGTGTTATGTTTGATTTCTTTCTTTTGTCTTCATGTTTTTTAACATCCATAAAATTACTTTTGTGCTGATTCTAGATTTCGATGTCGTTTCTGTTTGAAGCAAACATTTTATCTGTTTATAAATGAAGAAAATATTTTCGTCACAAGTGTACAGCATTTCACTTCACACACATACAGACATACACACAACACAAACTTACACCCACACCCACACACAAGTAATGCAAACAATATTTTGTGTAGAAATTTTGTATTAAATAAAACATCTTCCCAGTAAATTTAATATCATTAAATCTTTCATATCACTAAGTCTATGAAGAGGAATGTAACACGTCTGATTCTTACAAACGGAAACACAAATACGAAGCAACAACTAACAATTAGAATGATGATGGCGATGAAGAGGTCGTCGAGAGTGGTAACGGTGATAATGATGAGGAGGGGGGTGATAATAATAATAATAATAATAATAATAATAATAATAATAATATTGGTCAGTTCCACCGTCAAATCAACAAATTAAACGACCACGAAGCATCATGGAGGTGGCTTAACAAGGGTGACTTAAAACAGAATACTGAAAAGCCTAATCATCGCTACCAGGATCAGGCGTTTAATACCAACTCAGTGAAAAAGAATATATAGCATGCAAGTTCAAGGGACCTCTGCACAATGTATGGGAAGAAAGTCGAAAGCGTGACTCATATTGTTAGTGCTTGTGAAAGTCTTGCGCAGAAAGAGTACAAGCGTAGACATGACAAAGTAGCCCGAAACCTCCACTGGCTACTATGCCGTAAGTATTGATATGATGTTACGGGTGCTTGGTACCAACGTACACCGGAAGCGATACAGGACGAAAAGGGGAAGACAAAAGTCCTCTGGGACATTCACTTCCAGTTAAACGAGGCATTAGAGCACAGAATGCCGGATATAGTAACCTTTAAAAGGGACAAAAATGAGAGCCTAATAAATGACGCGACAGTCCAGGAGATCAACATATCACCATGAAAGAAAGGGAAAAGGTTCGTAAATATGGAGCACTGAGAATTGAGATCGCTAAAATGTGGCAATTACGAGAGTCAAATAAAGGTTGTCCATATTGTTATCGGAGCATTGGGTTCAATATCACCCAATATGAAAATCATCTGAAAACTTTAGAAATATCCTACGTGAAATACTGTCTATGTAATCTCAAATTTTAAGACAAATCTCAGAAATTTCCTGTTTTCTTAAACATTCTCTAGAACAATGTTGTGTGCAAAACCAAATATGTAACAATCTAGGCATAACATCTAATTTATTACCTCTTGATGTCTCTGGGTGAGACTTGGAGCCAACTTGTACAATTACAAAGCAAAAGGCAAACATACAACAACAATAGCAACAACAACAACACCAACAACAATAATGATAATAATAATAATAATAATAATAATAATAATAATAATAATAATAATAATAATAATAATAATAATAATAATAATATGAATGAGTAAGGAGAAGTATGGTCTCTGAAAAGAACAAGGGCAATTATAAACATATAACATAGGAGAACATGGACGTCAATAGATAATTAATACATTATCTTATTTATTTCGGAGTGATAAAAGGCAATGCCTAGCGTACAGCGGGATTTGAACTCATAATATAAAAGAGCAAAACAAATAATGCATTGATTTTTTTCTGCCAATCCACCCCGCAAATGAAGGATGCATTTCACTTTGGAAATTTAAGGGCCGAGAAAATACAAATTTAGCGAAATAAAGAGAACTCTCTTGTGTTAGAATTACTAAGAAATATTTGAAAGAATTTCTAAAGCCTAAAAGACTTTTGGTAAACTATATATGCAACATGAAAACATTTCAAAGCAGTAAATATACAAACTTGGTGTGTGGTGACAACGACTATTGTGATTTTTTTCGCTTTACAAAGGAAACTTTTATATTTATATAATTCATTTTTGCCAAAGTATTTCTAGTAAATGATATTTATCTCATATCCCAAGACAAAAGATATGAATAAATGCTGAGACACATGTTTAATTCTATTGGTTGATTTTGCAGAGCAGAGGGAATATTGAGCTAACACAACAAACTAAACCGTTTTTTCATTCCGTCCTTGCACTTTTACGTGCATATAATTAATTATAAGGAACATAAAACAAAACAAAATTTAATATACTGCGTTGTGTTTCCTAGCCACACAATGTATCAAATATATACTAAAAATAATTCTTTTATCTTAATTGTAAATAGTTGAATAATCTCAAAGGAGCATATATTTTATTCATTAAATTTCTTCCAAAACAAAAGAGAAAACAATTCAGATGTGATGATCATGACGTCAGATATTGTTTTGTGAATGCAAAGATCTGAGTGTGTTACGCCCACTTGTGTAACACTACCATGCATTTCAAGAGTTAGTCATCGCGCGCGCGCGCATCTTCATATAATGAATGAATGAATCTATCTATCAATCTATCTATCTGTCTGTTTATCTATATCTTGTATCATTTAAATGTGTCATTCATTACAGTGCGATCAATCTGGACACAGACGTTGAAGAACTTTAGTTGAATGAATCGACATCACGGCTTTATGCCTTTAAAAAAAATATCTAAAAATCTACAAATCTCTTGTATTGAACCCCCAGAATACGAGGGTGCACATACCCCAAAAAACATTTTTCAAGCGGTGAGGCGGGGGACAAACACAGATGTAGATTTGTATGTGCATATATACAATGGCTTTCTTTAATTTCCGTCCACCAAATCTACCCACAAAGCTTTGGTCTAACCGAGGCTATAGTAGAAGATATTTGACCATGCTAATCAACAGTTGGACTGAATCTGGAACCATCTAGTAGGGCAGGAAACTACTTACTAGTCGCCTATATGTTGTATATCAAATTTTGAAAGCATGTCAACTGTATTTGACACAGTAGTTATGCAGTATTTATTGGTTTCACATTTTGGCACCAGGCCTGAAGTTTGGGGAGGTCCGTAAATTGATTGCATTGATCTAGATGCTTAACTGATAAATATTTTATCGATCAAGAAAGAGGATGATTGACAAAAAAGACTTCAGTGGAATATGAACTCAGAACGGAAAGACGTACGTAGTACCGCTTAGCATTTTCTCAGACGTGCGAACGGTTCTGCCATCTCACGACTTCTTTTAGCAGTCATTATGAGAAGAATTTAAAAGGTGGTGCGCTTTGCAGAATCGTTACTTCGCCGAACGAAACGCTTAGCGATATTTCGTCTACCACTACGTTGCGAGTTCAAATTCCACCGAGGTAGACTTTCACTTTCATTCTTTTGGGATCGATAAATTAAGAACCAATGAAACACTGAGGTTGATGTAATCAACTAGTCTCCTCCCACAAAATCTCAAGGCCTAGTACCTTCAGGAGAAAGGATTGTTAAAATAAATAAATGGTCTAAATTGTACGTAGGCCCTTAACAGCAACGCATTCAACTGCACATTCCTCAGCCATAGAAAATAGCCTTTTAGTTGAGCGACCAGGAAATACTTGATAACATTATTCATTGGTAAACAGACAGGTAAAGATTATGTATATATGCGTATACAAAGGCTAAATGTAATTTCGTGTTTATATACATACCGATACACAAATACATACTAATTCGCTCATATATCATATATGTACATGCTTTTCGTATGAGCGAGCTAAAGTGAGAGTGTGCATGTACATGTGTGTGTGTGTGTTTGTGTATGTGTGTGTATGTGTGTGTGTGTGTGTGTATGTGTGCCTATACAACAGCAAGAAAAAATAGCAATAACTTAAAATATTTAAAGCTATTTACAAACAAATTATTCATAAGCACGACTCCAATCAGAAAAAAATTCTTAACCGTCGCCAGACAAAATGTTGCTAAAAAATATGATGTGGGAAATATAAAATACATGCGCCTATGAATGTGAAAATATATGCGAACACATATGCGCGCGCACACACACACACACATAGAAAAGTATGTGTGTATATATATGTTTTTCATATCATATGTACTGTGTATATAGTTGTGCATACATGTCCAAATAATATACATGGATTCTTTATATCAATCACTCACACACACATGTATATATATATATATATATGTGTGTGTGTGTGTGTGTGTGTGTGCGTGTGTGTTTGTTTATATGTGTATGTGTATTAACGTATGTATGTATGTAAGTGTGTATGTATGTATGTATGTATGTATATATATATATATATATATATA
>NC_068992.1:23132993-23140239 GCF_001194135.2 Octopus bimaculoides
TCCTCCAGCTGGCTATCGACACACTTCTGTGTCGTCGATAGCCAGCTGGAGGAGATGTCCTCCTGGGGCTAAAAGCAACAGTAACATCCACCCCTCGGGGTCAGCCACATTTAAGTGGCAAATATACTTCACTTTATCGTGCAGTTACTGTTAATACCTCGTTCAGAGATTTAACATTGCTTATATATATATGTATATATCAATTCTTGCGGTGTTCAGGTTATATACATTTCCTTTTAAAACTACTCCACGTTTCGGACGTATAGCTTCACAGGCATTCTTAGAACACCCAGTTTAGATTTGGAACCCCATGAAAACCCTCATTTCTTTGGTGTATTTGCATAAAGTCCCTTTCCACTCCTCTCTATGGATACGAGCGTGCACATGTGAGAATATTTCATACAGAAGTCCATTTATGCAGTGTTTTAAAAAATGTTTTTAAACTGGTGTTCTTGAGTAGTCATATATATGCATGGTCATACATTTTGCTATTTCACATTTCCCACACTGCTATACCAACTTAGCTAATGCATCATATATTGAGATTCTTTTAATTACCAATAGTAACTCTAATTTATAGATATTCTTTAAATCATGAGATATGAAACCACCAGTCCATATTTTCCTCTCTGCCGACAGTATTCATATTGATATCTCACACGGTTACAAATACTATTTAAATTATAAGAAATGGGATGAAGTTTGAGATGTGACAAGTTATTGTAAAGTTATTAGGGAGCAACCCGAAATTATTTTACCAAATAAGTGTAAAGACCACCTCCTCCTTTGGTCATGAATGGCCATGGGATTTCCCGTCACCGATGGTAGTCAATGGAAAGGCCGACGCAGAATGGTAACAATGACGTTGCAACTCATTTCTAGAGCTGAGTGAACTGAAGCAACGTGAAATAAGCTGTCTTGCTGAAGAACACAACACATAGACTGGTCCCCGAATCTCATGATGAGACATGCGCCTTCACTTATTTTAGGAAATAATTATCTGTATATTATGGTGCCATGGTTGGTAGCTGTTCTAAAATTATGTGTATGGTGTAAGTTAAAAGATAAATAAAATGTAGTGGTACACAATGAAAAACTAATAATGTAATATATTTGGTATTTCACGAATGTAATGGACCTCTCCTTCCAGAAAATATACGCCACTAAGATTTATTACGTTAGCAACGAAACGTTGGTAACGTTTTCAATATACCTGAGATATTTTCTGGTTGAGAGGCGATAAACAATGATCACACGCTTAACGGTATATAAAGGAAGAAAATATCAAAGTGTAATAATCATGAAAAAGCCATTATAGGCTTATAAATAATAAAGGAACGTTATCTTCACTTTCGTTTGTTACTAACTATAGCTAATATTAATAAATATACAATACAATGCAGCAGTCAACACAAGTTTCGTTTTGATGGCAATCATTATTCGGTTAAGATAGTGAGCATTACGTATATCTACAGGTAAAAAGATCCCAGTATTTAGATTGCAAACGTAATTTGAACCTTACCTTCATCTAATAAATAAAGCGAAGCATTCCACTTTATTAGATTTATTCACGGAGAATACCACCCATACAACTTTGATTAATAATACTTTGAGTTGCGTAAGAGATGGGAGAATCGGTATCACGCCGGTCAAAATGTCTAGTGGTATTTTGTCCGTCTTTACGTTCTGAGTTGAAATTCTCCGATGTCGACTTCGCCATTCATCCTTTTGGAGTCGATAAAATAAGTACCAGTTGGGCACTGGGACCAATCTAATCAATTTAGCCCCTTCCCCGAAATTTATGTTCGTCTGCCAAATATTTGGAAACAGCATTTAGCATCAAATATGTTAGCCTACGCATATAATGGACAATATCATTTGCGTGGTTTAAACATTTAAATACCACACCTAAACCAGTGGTATGTGACGCAGTATAAAACTTCAAAGACTTGATATAAACATTAAATTGCCGGATATGATGGGTACTAGAAATATTTCTATCGATACCGTATAATTCACTAACAATTTACGCTCTTATGAAATGAAATGAATTAAATTAGCAAACGTAAGTATGTAATATATAATAATTAGATGTGTCATAAATCGTCCCAAGTTTTAAAAGTTTATTGTACTAAAATCATAGTGGCATCTTTTAAAATATTGCTCGCTAGTAATGAGTCAATTACATATTTTTCGTTATAGAGATAAAATTATGAACATATTTTAGTTTGGTGATCTATCAGTAGCGAGATTATATCAGTGAAAAGGCTTGGTGGTCATCATTTATACAACTTTAGGTAAGAGATCAAATTCCTCTGTCTAACCATATTATCTCTGTGATATAGCAGATGAAAGAGAATTCTTGTTCGTTTGCTCGTAATTCTTACGGGATCGATGCAGTAATAAAAGAATCAGATAGTTTTGTCAATTGAACTGACTATTTACCTGCCTATACACAAATATATATTTCTGGTTGACTCTGTTTGATGTAAGCATTCAGAATACATATGAATGTGTTTGAGTTTCATGTATGGAAATTTAGGAATAAACAGACGCAAAATATATATCCAGTATTAGGTAGTATGTTACCTGTTATCACACGAATGTAGGACAAAATGAATTAGTATTGCTTGTTGCCGCACTTAATGATCAATATAGTTTCCATCACTTATTTCAATTCTCATGAAAATTTTCAATGAGTCGTTTGTAAAATTTTGTATATCTTAACTGAAAATACGAGATGAATTTATTCGCCAACAACCAAACACTTGGAATAATTGGGGCCAACAATGAAATTGTTCGTGACCAAGTAACTTAATGTCCTAGAAACATCAATTATTCTCCCTGAAATAATACTTTCCATTGTTGCAGTATTGCAGAAAAAAACAAAAACGTCATAATATAAAATGTAGTTCTACCAGGCCTTAAACAAAGGAGTATTTTTGTTGGTGGCTTGAAATTATTAGATCATTAAGCCGGCAACATATGGGTTGACGTGTTTATTGTACAACGACAACCAAATGTTATCAGCTTGAGAATATTAATAAAACAAAACAAAAAGCAGAAATATTTATATAATAAACACATGAAGCATTATCGTTAAATCGACAGAAAAAAACAAAACGAAAGACCAAGGGAAGTCCTGTCACTATTAGAATCCGGAATATTTTAAGAATCGTCTTCAAGAACTTCACATAAATTAGAAAGTCCAAGTATTAATGGAGAGAAAATAACTATTTTTACCGAATTAAACACTTTACCACTCTGTTTCTACCGCTTTCATTTTTAAGTATTGAAAATTAGTTCTAGTGAGTTATGAGAATGCTTTGATGAAAATTAATTGTTTTCGTTCATTTTCATGAGCAATATTCCTCAAATCTAATTACTGGGATTTTTCCACATTTTCACATTGCTTAATTTTACGTGAATTTATTCAACACACAATCTGATAGATTCGAATATATTATCTTCTCTATATCGAAACATCTCATTCTGATAATTTGGTACTTATTCGCGTTTTCAGTGTTTATTTAAAGTAATGTCTTCTCTATATTGATATATGATTCACTTGATTGAGTTTTTGTTGTCATTTATTTATTTAAAGTCCTGGAAATGATCTACGCTAACTGGTTTAGAATAATATCCTCCTAATCAACAGATATGTATTAATTCAACAATTGTTCTACAACATACTGCATATAAAAGGCACACGTATTGTAGCAACTGGTATTACATTAATCAGTCACAAGCTATAAAGGCATCTCGAAGTTGGTTTCCCAATCTTTTAATCATTTGCCTACTAGATCTCAAATACCACCGTCAGCTTTAATATTGCAATTGGTCATCCTAGTTCAAGGTACATTTACAACAAAGACACTGCTTTATGATCACATCTGGTATGCGCGTATATTACGCACGTTTTTGGCAAATTATAACTTCTGAACATGTATAGAAGTAATCATTTACTGCTAAGAACTTGAATTAGGATATGTAATTATTCAATTAAAGTATACTTGTTGGAAACATTGTAGTTATCCCTTGTATGACATGCTACAGGGTGTCCTCGCATAGACTCCATCCCAGCAATTGCTACGGTGGTTTGGTCAAAGTACACTTCGGAGCTAACAAAACGATACCACACTAAATCAACAAAGTCAGTAACATTTCTAATTGCAATGAGGATGGCCGTCATGCATCTATGTTTTTGCATTTCCTATATGTTTAATTACATTTTCAGAATATTTAATTTGAAGCAACTTAGAGAGGACAATATGACGTAAATAATTGTACCAAACTTGAAAATTTACTTTGAATAATTTTGTAACCTTTCAACATTGTTTTATAAGTATCTGTCCCTCGTCTCACTCAACAGAGTTTCAATATTTCGAGACATCAGTTTGAATGGATGACCGAAGCAAGTATGCTAGATAGTCATTTATCGCATAATTTTGTACTAGCTTGTAAAGTGTTATAATATAGTTACATAAAGTGTCTTTCGAAGGATACAACTTAAAATGATAAATCATTGTAGACTTTGAGAAGATGCATTTGAGAAATTGCAGTATATTTCTGTTATGATATGTGCAAGAATAACAATTTTGTAATCTGCTTCAATCTGAAATAGAATTATGTAAAAATTATGTTATAAAGATATTTGCATAGCCTGCATGTTTTAAAAATATAATTCTCTTCTAAATATACTATGCATTTATAAAATTATATAATATTCTTTAAATTATAATATATTTGTAATGATATATCACATGATAGCACTGAGCTACCATCGACAATTAGCTTTGTTTGTAATTTAGATGAAAAAAAAACCTATACAAATTTGATTTGAATAATTTGTTCTTCGTTTCTTCGAAATTCTTTAGATGACTGCTTGACATTTTAATACATTGTTCTAGCTCAGATATGTATTCCATAATACTATCAAAATTGATAAATACTTTCAAATTATGAGACCTACAATTCTAGAATTCCCCAAGGCATTCAGCTCATTGTGATAGATCTTCTCTCATTTGTTAGAAAAAAAATATTTCTTTCAAAACAATGTAGTTCATGAACCACATTTAAGTTACTTCCAATTTATGCTTTTTTAATTTAGTATTAGGTCCTGACTTATATGTAATACAATATAAAATGTTTAGTATTTTGCACAAGTATTGATTATTATGTGCTACCACATATTAAGTAGGCGCACAAATTTAACAAAGATTTTTTTAAAATGATTATTAACCCTTTAGTAAGTCACATTTTCTTTTGTGTGATACAATTTCGCATTTATATGATTATCGAAATGACATATTTTCTCATATAAGCTACTTATAAATGTGTAGATAAAATGTTTCTGCTATTGACCCGCAGAAAATATTCACCAGTAAATATCTTTATTCAAAGAATATTACATTTTCACTCTGACGTTAAATTTATGTTTTTTTATGCAAGCGCAGCAGAAAAAATAGTACAAAAGTTACCATTCATCTTAATTCATAAAGACATAGTGTTTGCGCAGTGACAAATGTAAGCTTTACTTTACCCATAAATGGAAGGTAAGGCTGTATATTGAATTACACATTCGAAACATTTTTTGCATTTCGTTAAAATTTTTATTGTAATGAACATAAACAGAGGTGAAATAAAGTAATTCTAAATTCATCGACGTTACAAATACGTTAAACGTCTTCGTCTACATTTATTAGTTGAAGTCTGTTAAGATAATAAAATTGTTCGCAATATTTACTTCCAGTAAAGAGCTTTCAAAAAAGATGTTATGATGTGGTAAAATATTATCGTAACAGTTCAATGATTCACAAATTATTTTTTCCTTCTAACCAGATTCCATATCTGACTATATTCCTATTTATTAAAACCCGTATAACGAGTTTTACCAATAAAACCTGTTACAAAATTTCTCAGTTAATACTTCATGATACGCTTTTCATTTATAACTAACTGATGCTAAATTCCCGTGTTGGAAACATTAAAATTATTACCCATGGTATATACAGCTTTCGTGATCTGCATTATATGGCATATGTATAATGGGCAGCGCGTTTTTATACTTCATCATGGTGGAAATGAATGCATAATGACGGAAATATTACATACACACGCAGATGTATATATTTATATATATATATGAAACTGGCATTAAAAAAATGTAACCTCATATTACAGATGACTCTATACCGATAGGCACACAAATATATATATGTATATATATATATATACGTATGTGTGTGTGTGAGTGTGCATGTGTGTGTATGTGCGTGCGTGTGTGTATGCATAGGTGTGCGCGCTTGCGTGTGTTGATATATATATATATATATATATATATATATATATATATATATATATATATATGTGTGTGTGTGTGTGTGTGTGTGTGTGCATATGTATATACATACAAACACATATATATATATACATATATATATTAATGTGTATACACATATACATATACACATACACACGCATATATGGGTATATATTATTTAATGTACGCAGTATAAAGAGAAGAGCTTTTCCTATCAACAAATGTAAAGCCAAATGGAGAATCGTAGATAAATCCATGCCATACGTAAATGGATTTACGAAATGCCTGTTATGGCATAAGATTACACGTATATTTTTTAAATCAGTACTTAATTTAGATCTGAAATTTTCAGCAAATGCAAGCATATGGTTGAATTTCTTTTGTGGAACATGTGAAAGGTAATCTCTCTGGATCGAGACGATTTCACCCTGACTGTGGACCACCTACCCTTGAATTCTTCTAGAACTAGTTTAATACTGGTTTCTACCCTCAAAGCAGACATAACTCGTATTTTCTTTCTCTTTTTTCCATTTTCCATTTAATCATACTTCCAATTTTTGCATCAGCCTTCTCAATTTCTCTAATGTTTTCCCAAGCATCAGCGTCCTCATCTTTACTACGGCTTCAGAGCCAGCACATTGCTTTGATACACTTGGCACGTTATGAAAACCTGTCAAGCGACGTGCCTTCACAACAAAAAACTATTAGTAGCTTTTATGTTTACAATTTATATATAAAATGATATTCATCTCTCACTGGATTGCAGCGCAATTAATTTGATTTTACATTAATGGAATAGTAAACCACATATATGCGCATGTGTATGTGTGTATATATATATATATATATATACTTATCTCCTTCTCTCTTTCTCTTTCTTTGCATATATACATACATAAATATATATATATATATATATATATA
>NC_068992.1:23140429-23141965 GCF_001194135.2 Octopus bimaculoides
ATATATATATATATATATATATATATATATATATACTTACATACAGGCATATGTGTATGTATCCGTCCATTATTCACGATCACAGGTATGTGAGTAATTGTCTAAAAATAGATGTCTTCAATCATATGGGAGCTGTTACTTATATAGATATCAAGATTTTAAATCACATTAAGATTAATTTACTAGAGCTAATTAACATTACTTCCTGCCTATCGTGATATATCGGCTACAGAGTAAGACTGAACGCTTATGATTGACGAGGTTATCTAAAAGTGTATAAACCCACACACTTGCATCTCTGCTACAAATATATTAATCATAATTGAAAATGTTTTATTAGCACAGAAATTAGAAATACAAAACTATTCATGAATAATTTATAGCCCTTCCTGCTATAAGGGACAAAAGACTGCAGGTAATTTCTGCTGATGTATATTGTTTCAGTAATAATCATTTATCTTTAGAAAGGTGTGAAAAAGGAAACTAATGGTACACATGACTGTAATTTCTAATTTGTAACTGAAATTAAAAAAAAATATAATGGTAATAGTGAATTATGTAGTCAAACAATGAAAATTCCATGGGCATTTGAGTCGTGATTAACTAATTCCTTTCAATATAACATATTCATTATTAGACTATTCTAAATAGTGAGGTAACATAAGCAATATGCATGTTAGAATCTTCAATAATAATTTAGCATTCCTCAAGAGAAAGAGTAGTATTTCATTTTGCGTATAAATATACATAAGTATAACATTATATAAATTAACAGTAATGATAATGAAATTAAACGAACGCGAGCGTCATTTTTAGTCACAATACCGGTGTACCCATGGCTGCGCATACACAGGCGATAACGTTAATTATGCTATAGCTTTATTGCAACAGCGGTTGTTGCAGCAACTACAATATAAGTATTATTTATATATAAATAGAACAAGATATTCAATTAAAATATTTCAAATGCCATCACAATCGAAAATTGAATTAATTAAATTTTCATACAAATATTTGAAGAAGCTTTAATAATGTAGTATGTGTTGAAATGCAAAATTAATTATTAAGACTTTTAGTTATGTACAAATAGCAACATGTTAAATTAAAAATTATTGTTTCTGAAATGAGGAAATTGTGAGAGTAATAACTTATAGATTTGTCTACAGAAATAGAAACATATTCCTTTTCATTTTATAGCAGACAAGAAAATTTGAAACATATTGCAAGAGGTGATCATATATAAATGAAATGACTTCAGTTGTCTTAAATATATTGATGCAAATAAAGACAATGGATGATAAATACTAGACATTTGTAGCGAGTTCAACAACAGATAACAAAATACATAATTATAGTAAATTATCAATGAAAACAAAGAAGATATACACATTTGACACATATATACTATGTATCTTATAAATTGACGGTCAAGTGGACTTTCGTAGGAGGGTATGCTATTTTGTGTAATAACGGTTCGTAAAATATCTATCTTTCTATGTATCTGTATGCATATATGTATATACGCATATATATATA
>NC_068992.1:23143096-23146008 GCF_001194135.2 Octopus bimaculoides
ACACACACACACACACACACACACACACACACACACACACACACACACACACACACACACACACACACAAATATATATATACAAAATTTAAAAATATGATAATGATAAAGTGGCTAGCAAACATAACCAAAGTAAGCAAAATAAATATCATTAAATGTCAAGGCACAATATTCATCTGTGTGCTAGAAAGAAGAGTTAAAACTCTAAAACCACTCATCTCTCACAATATGTAAATACGAAGTCGTCCAATTTGTAAAACTACAAAGACGAGAGTAGATATCCCAGTATCAATTGATTGCGCTTTTTGTGCCGAAAGACACTTAAAGCTCACCAGCTAGGCTTACTACGATTTCTTAGTATATTTGTTACATTCCCCCTGCTCGTTTACATACAGTGAGATGCGCGGCTTTGGAGTGCTTTAACTCTTATTTCTATCAAAGAGGTGCATATTGTAACCTGACTGTTCATAATATATACGTGTGTGTGCGTGCATGTATGTGTGTGTTTTCGCGCGTGTGTGTATATATATACATATGTATGTATGTATGTATGTATGCATGTATGTATGTGTGTGTGCATGTACTGTATTGGCAAGAAAGTAATTTCGTTTTTCGCAAATAAAGTTACGATGTTTTTGACTGACTTGTCACAGTGTTATGGTATTTTTTATTTTGACATTTGATAGTCATTACTATTAGCTTATTTTGAGAACAAAATTGCGAGAAGCTTTGTTTACAGATGTTTCGCTTATTTTTTATTCTCGTAAAGGCAACAAAGCTGCTGAGGATCACAAAGAGATGTGTGACGTTTATGGCGTAGGATTGCGTAACAGAAATCACATGTCAGAAATGGCTAAAAAAATTCCGTTCTCGAGATTTTTCGCTCAACGATGACCAACGTTCTGGCCGACCTACTGAACATGATCATGACTGAATCAAAGCCATAATTTAATCTATTTGTCATATAACTGTGCGAGAGATTGCAGAGTGGTTAGATGTATCACAATCTACAATTGAAAATCACTTATAATGTCTTGGACTCGTTAAGATGTTCTATATCTGGGTTCCACATAAATTGAAAAATATTCACTTAACACAACAAGTCAATACTACCGATATGCATCACTGGTAATGAAAATGGATTGTCTACAATAAAATCAATCAAAACCCATCATGGTCTATGCGTAATGAACCAGCACAAACCACATAGAAAGAATTGCATAAAAAAGCGTTCATACAGTCAATTTAATAGGATTACATAGGCATTGTGTATCTTGAGCTGCTTCCAAGGAACCAAACGATCAATTCCGGTGTTTACTGTCAACAACTAATGAAACTGAAAAACGGTCAGAGTTGGCTAATCGTAAAGGAATCGTGTTCAACCATGACAACACTAGACCACACACATCTTTGCTAACACGTAAAAACTTCTTGAAGCTTGGTTAGGAAGTGATGTCACATCAATCAACTAACCCTGAACTGAAACCATCAGATTACTATTTATTTCGAAGTTTGCAAAATTCTATGAATGATAACATTTCCAATAGTGATGATGAGCTGAAATCGCACTTGCTTCAGTTTTTGGCTAATAAGGAATAGAAGTTCTATGAGCGTGGGATCATAAAGTTGGCAGATAGATGTCAAAGGCCATCAAACTAAACAGAAAATATATAATTGATAAATGTGCAGTCTTTGCATGAAAGAAAATGACTTTTATTTCACACTAAAATGCCGAAATTACTTTCAAGCCAACCCAATGTATATGTGTGTGTGAGTGTGTGTGTGTGTGTGTGTATGTGTGTGTGTGTGTGTGTATGCAACAATAGGGGTAGTAGTATCCTCCGTTTGAGAATTTAAAATCACTTCTTTACACACACACGCGCGCGCGCATACACACACTCACATATATATATGTATGTGTGTGTGTGTGTATGTGTGTGTGTGTGTGTGTGTATATGTATATATATATATATTGCATGTACGAATATATGTGGAGAATTGTGATCAATTGTATACTGTGGTAACGATGTATATATGTGTATCCAACATATGCATATGCGGATGTAATTTAGCCTGAAGGAAAAATCCATTTATTTATGAGATTTTCTCTGGTATTTTATTCTCTTTGATGTGATCCATATGCATTCTCCTAGACGGGGTCCTCTTGGCTCTCATTTATTATATATATTTAATATGTAATTACATATGATTACATATAGAAGCATACCAAGTTATGTCTCTATAGTACACTGACGTTTGGTATATTAATTGCCTCAAGGCAGTGTCATGACTCACAATTAATCACTAATGTTATTTTGCAGTTGCCTCGCTCTTAACATTGCTGATTTTCTACTGCATGCAACACAGCATCTGTCATGGAACTTGTAACGAAGCAATGGGAGAACGACGAAGCGTTTTCTCTTCTACATACAAATGTGTTTTATATTTGTTAAGAAACCACAGTACAGTCACATGGAAAAAAACAAGAAAATATTACATTAAGTAACCCTAGATATTCAAACACACTGAGTATGAACATGAGGTAAACAAATTGCAGAGGGTTAAAATGAGGGGCTGCAAATTAATTTAGCTCATTCTATAATAGACAAGTTTCAAAAAATGAAGGACTGTAGTTAGATCCACTGCTTTCAGCTAATATAGCGGCGGCCTACAAGCCTAACAAGGTGTAGTGGTGCTCGGTGTGCATATATAATTTAGGTATTAATCCCGTTCTAGATCTTCCTTCTAACAGCTATATATACATTTGTCCATCCATACATTCATCTATCCACCGGTTCTTCCATATATCTACTCACATGCACACAAACACACACATACACACACACACGCAGACACACTTATATGCATCTATCTATCTCTCTCTCTCTCTCTCTCTCTATATATATATATATA
>NC_068992.1:23146043-23158902 GCF_001194135.2 Octopus bimaculoides
TATATGTGCATGCATATATAAATATTTAAAGCAGAAATATTAATTTAATTTCTGGGGAAATGCAATTTCCTATCGGTTCTTCGGAGATATGCGAAGGGATTATCAAACTGGAAGGAAGTTATAAAATCTGTGTAACCTTTAGTTAATCGTGTTATGTCCAGAGGGAATTCTACAAAGTGGCCTGCCTACTATATATGGCACCAAATTGATGGGAATACAATAAAGTATCTTTGAAAAGATGTATTCTTCATAAATGCATAATACAGAATATTTCAGTAAGAAACATTTTTGATCTCAAAGCTTGATTGCTGATATTTTGTTCTGAATAAATTTATAACACATTATGTTTCGAAAATCCATATATCCTGGCCTTTTACAAGGCGGTGCATCTCCTCAGAAATTATTAAATATATTATGAATAACTACTTAATAGCACTATCTAATTGAGTATAATACATGAGGAATGCAAGTGTATATATCCCCATGTTATAATTTTATATTTTATATTAATTTACAAAGTCTACATGCCATTGACGAAAATATCCCGAACATCGATATTAATTGCTGTTTTCTGGTTAAGTGTTACGTATGTCCCTGGTTATAATGATACATTAAATATTCAAAAAAGGAGTTTCCGCGTAGAAGCTGAGATTAATAGGCAGAAGTACTATTATCGGATATTAAATCAATTGAAATATATTCCGGTGTATTTACTATGAATAGTAAATGCACATGGCACATGCATGTTTGATATCTGCGCTTTTAGCTGCATACCATACTTGGATACTGAAATCATTACAATTTCATATCTTTATCACATTTCTATGTAGAACGTCTCCATGCCAATGTCCACATATTTGATACATATACCATCCGTACAATCCAAAATGTTAAAGCTTTAATATCGATGCACGATAAGGGACAGTAATACAATGAATATCGTATATAACTGCTTACCAAAATGGTTTAGGCATAGTCTGAATCCAAACTGATGCTACGTAATAACATAACGGAATATATAATGTAATGAGATATAGTTATTTTCCAAATATTACAAGTAATTATAAACCTTGCTTTCAAAACATCTGGTATAGTATCTAAAATATTCAAAGAAAGGAAATCGAAAAATATTAAAAATCTATAAATATATAACACAATATCTACTGCATATTTCATTACTTTCAGGTTATTAATACACATAAAATTTTTGCATGAATTATCACTTAAGTAATTCTTCAGCAATTCAGTTGGAAATATCGAGTCACCTATATCTAAGAATGGTTGTAAAGTATTTCATTTCTGGGACCAAACACACAAACCTTTTGAAATATGTCAACTGCCAAGGAAACCTGAGTAAGAGAAACATATATGCACATTAATATATATACAGTCACGAGTACTTTTATGTTATCTCTACATATATTCAATAGAATTTAGAGCCAGCAATAAAAGTTACGACGTTTTGTGTACCATCCTTCTATATAAACAATGTGATCGAAAACGGAAAAAAATAATAAAAATAACTTAATGTTTGCTAAATGAAATACAATGTCGCTACTAGCATTTTATATTCTGTACCAGTTGCCAGAAACATACTTAATGTGTAAATTGAAAAATTCAGTAGTGTTTCACCTTTAACCATTTTATTCAGGGACAGTCAATAGGTTTGATGTTCTACAATACCTTCTAAAATATGTATATGCAACACTTACCTATCTGTCTTTCTTCCTTCGACTGACTTCTTTTCGTTGATGCATTCGTGAATGAAACATTCTACCTTTTAGTGCTGCTTCTATCTGTGGAGATGACTGCTAACTCAATACAGCACAACATTGACTTATACACTTTTAATAAGCTTGGTAGGACATATGATTGCTAGTCAAAATACGGTATCCCCACTAGCAATTAATACACACACACACACATGCATATATATATATATATATATATATATATATATATATATGATCAAGGATGCTACAAGTGGCACCAGCACGCTAAAAGATGGCAGCCAGAAGATGATTATAACCTCAAATTTCCACTGACACACATTACTTGAAATCGGGGAAAAGTGCGGAAGTTCTAAGTCCTCCTAGCAATAATATCATTATTTATATATGTATATATAATATCCTTATATATATTTATATATATATACATACACACCCACACCACCACAGATTTTTATATATATAAGTGGAGTTAA
Source organism: Octopus bimaculoides (assembly GCF_001194135.2). Classification (NCBI taxonomy): domain Eukaryota; kingdom Metazoa; phylum Mollusca; class Cephalopoda; order Octopoda; family Octopodidae; genus Octopus; species Octopus bimaculoides. Next base: position 23,148,250 of record NC_068992.1, read on the forward strand.
ACGCAGGTATTATTCAAATACTTTTACTTCCGACATATGTTTCGAAGACAACATTGGTATTATTCCTAAGGAATAAAATGGTGTAAAACAATGTAATGTTCTTATCAGAGAAAGAAAGAAAGAAACCAAACTCATCAATAGGAATTTTTAACAGAATGTGATGGATGTGTATAATGATGAACGGAATGCTATAAAGATATAACGTCAAAGGTAGCCTACAGCAAGACAAAGGGAAAAGGAAAGAAATAAGCAGAAGACTAATAAAGGAGAAATATAGAGCAATATGTGAATTAAAATAAAAGCTTAAAGGCTTGGAAATAGATATGTCTAGTGGAAGTAAGTAAATGTTAGAAGAAAATCAATGTTCAAACTATATAGAATGGTAGATATCACTTATATAAACTAAAGGTATCTTTCTGCCAATGTTTACATCAATAAGCACGCTCTATAAATGTGTTTACAAGGGAAGTCTTTGAAAAAATAATAGAAAATAGCTCACTATCAAATACACACGCATATATATATATATATATATATATATATATATAAATAATATATACATGATTATTTATAGGCTTCAGTAATGCATCGCAGCATATGTTTCTACATCGCACACCAACCTCAAGTAAACATTGTTCATATTCAAATGATATTATTTAAGATTACTCTTAATAATTATGAATTCGAAAGTTTCTCAGTATTTCAGGTTGTGCATTAGAAAATCTTTGCCAGCCAGATTTCCTGACTTTATGGACATCCACTCAATACAAGTGATGAAGTAATTCTTAATATCTTTTAATGCGTATATATATTAAAAAAACTATATATGGTTTACCCTATATCGCTAAATATAACGTGAAAGCACATTGAAAATGGGGACAATTATCTGTGAATGTCAAGAAAATTATTAGTTTCCTGCTCTACTTTTAGTAAACAGTGTGGGGCATTAATCATAGCATTGCTGAACAACTTTGTTCGCAAATACCAGACAATTCCTAAATTGTCATTAACTACAATAATGTATGAATAACATTCAGGCAGAACTTGCAGGAATGAATCTGATTGCAACAGGGATGGTGAAATCTCCCTAGACGGTCCGACCTCTAGGACTTTTCATTGAAATATAGCCTAAATTTTAGTAAAACCTCGCCATTTGAAATACATTTTCGCTTCTTACTACTATGTATCTGATTATACGTAGGTAGACTGCAATCTTTAAACGATTCTAATTTTCTATTGATATAACTGAACGTCAGTCGCAAATTAGCGAAAGACGTCATTTTGATTCATGCTCTGCTTTTCTGGAATCTCACCAAATAATATGAATATTTGTTTTGATAACTAAAATATAATTACACTGTACATGTATATAAAGGAGAAGGTATTGTACCCTTTTATGCTCGTTTTGAGATGAATTCGCGAGTCAAATAAATCTCTATTTTGTATTCAACATAATCCTCGTCACTGCAAATGTTAATCTTATTCGAAATTTCCAAATGCAGCGTCAATGGAAGAATAAATGTTTTTCTACAACTGAATGTGACAATTACCAGGTATACGTTTACTTACAGCCGAACATACAATCAATTGTAGCTTGTAGATGAAGTAACAAACGTTGCAATAAGGTATGCAGAGGGGTAGAATCACTGTTTCTAAAGACTTTTGTTCTGTAAGTGTAACGCGAAGTGTCAGATCGTTAGCCGGGAGGAATGATAAATGTGTTTGCATTGATAGTAATTACGGTGGCAGTATATTTCAAGAGTTGCAGCTAAGATGTGTCCGCAAATTTTTAGATATTTTTGGCAAAATATTTGTTATGTTAACTACATTATTGCAAAGTAGGATTGGCTGCAGGTTATGCAATAGCCGAAGCTATATTTCATTCTCATGATGGATTACTTACATGTTGAATTTGATGCATTCTATACATAACACATCATAGAGTAGAACAGTGTTGTTTAGGTGATATGAGAACAATTCCAGTTAACTAACTCGCTGACTAGGATTGGACATTTTGTAAGAGCAAGCAACGTATTTCTATTACTTGCTACTTCTTTTTTCAAATGGTTATATCGATGACCTGCAAAGAATTTTATGAGACATTTCGATCTAAGTTATAGGATTGATATAAAAGGATATTCTTCGACCAAGACTTATTAATTCTTGCAATCAATGATTTCATAATCTATGGATAAAAATAATAAATCCTTAAATATTTGGACTGATACAGCATTGTCACAATTTTGAACTTAGATATGTTTTTATAACCATCGCGGTTATGTTGCTGTCAACTTTGAAATACCAGAAATATTTTAGGGAAAGTATATATGATAGTAAGGTATTTGAAATTATCACTCGCTTGTCAGTGTTTGTGACATATTTTAGTACTTGAAATCCGATTATATATTAAAGAAAGACTGGCATAGAAAGGCAACAGGGTGACGCCGTTAATAAGAAAGGTTGGGTAGGTAAAAGAGGAGACTGAAGTATTGTATCTGAATAAACCGGAAACTAAGCTAAGTTTGGAGAATTTAATAGAGATCAACATTACTTATAGGCAAGACAAGAAAAAGTTAGAAAGTAAAAAATGAGAGAATGAAAACGAAAATGTGAAAAGGTGAAAATGATTTAACGATGAAAAATAAAATAGTGTGAAAGGGTGACACTTTAATAGATTACATAAGCTTCAAATATCCCAGCGAAGAAGATTTTGGAATAATGCTGAAAGAATATAAATATATATACCAAAAAAGTTCAAAACTTCCAAAAAGTTCTCAGAGAATTCTCTACGAATCTCGAAAATTATTTTTTGTTGTTGTTTTTCTATGGCGTCAGAGTAATTAAGTTGTAGAGATCGTTGTAGCTTTTGCAGAACTTCAATGTGTTCCAGTTTTAAAGTTATAAAGTTTAACAGTTTTAAAGTTTTAATCTTTTGCTAAAGATGATATTAATGAGCTGAGAAATTATTCGAAATTAGACAAATTGAAATATTTTCCAGAGTATTTGCCACGGACACAAGATGTCTGCATAACATACATGGCCAATAAATTTAAGTAGTCAATAGAATAGAATACATGTCCAGTATTTAAGAAGCCAATAGAATAAAATACACGCTTCACTTATTAAAAATGAAATAATTGTCGACACACATACATACAACATTATACATATGTGCACCGACACTATTCGTACTAAACTATAATGTGTACATTTTTCCTGCACATGTAGACGCCTGTGATATAAAAAATAAATACAATGATATCGGTTTCAAATATTTGCATACGGGTAGAAATTGTGGAGGAGATTGCAAGTTCATTTCATCCACCCTTGTTCAACTGGTACTTACTTTATCGACCCCGAAAATATTAAAGGCAAAGTAGTCCCCCGGCGACATTTGCACGCAGAACGTATAGCCGGAATAACTGCGGCTAAACATTTTTTCCGCGTGGTAATTGTTCTGCCAGCACACTTGTCACTTTAAAAGAAATACATAGATATTGCAAGTGCAATATTTCTTTATGCATGTCAACTGTCGAACAAACAGGGAGGTGGAAACAAGCTGTGGATTCAACAAATGATTCGCTATCCGCTTACCAAATACTAAATGCGTTTATTAGACAAGTTAGAAGCTTCAAGTTTCTATTTCAAAGAATGATCTATAAAGCAAATGAACTTACCACAGTAAATCATCGTTTAATAGTTCTTTGCAATGTAGTCCAATCTCTTTCAGATGGCGTAGCTGTTGTTAAATACTCTAGGTTTCAAAAACAAAACATGATATTTACGCTTTAGAGATTTCGATAAAAAATATACATTTAGAAAATAATTATTACGATTCTAGATTAATGTAGAATATTTGCTATTATAGTTAAAGTTCATTTATTGCTAGAAGGAATTATATTCTTTAAATGTATATTCACGTTTAATCATTTTAGAATATACGGGATTAAAAAACGCTAAAAGTTTATGTAATATTCTTATTACATTACTATTATAACATATCCACCAGTGGTGCTTACTGTATTATATCTCTCCATATCGTGCTCAATATCTAGATGTTTCCTATTCTGGTTTGAATTTCGTACCTCCTCTTCTCTTGTGCATTCGCCGCATAATAATCATTTAATATTATTTTTTATATATTTTCTCGTTACAAATTAAACCATAGCATAGGCCTAAAGTCAATGATATTTTGATCCCTTTATTAACGATACAATAGACATTCATGATGAAGAGTTTAAAGCATGTGCAATGCTAAATCTCATCATTGTTTATCAAGACTAATAATTAGGAGATGCCAGTCAATTACATTGGATTCTGTACTCAATGGTATCTTATTTTATCGACTCCGAAGGGAGGAAACGAACGTTGATCTTGCCGGCATTCGCTCTTATTACCTGAAGAGCCAGGAGACATGAAACCAAGCAGCTTGGCATACTATTGATTCTGTCTGCTCACCTTCGTAATATACATGATAAATTGAATAATTTCAAACAGAGTTATATACACATGTTAAATTCGCCGATAAAAATCCTGAGTTCTCTTCTGGTTGGATATACTTTCGAAGGATTACTAGGAATATAATATAATCGTTTCAACAAGCTGCCATTTGGCTAAATTCTACAGCATACACATTTCGCTTCAATATTTCAGTTATTTTCAGAGGAATTGTCAAATAGTTTGATCGATTTTCTGCAGAGCGTAAGACTTATATAAGCACAATTCAAAACCATATATTTCATGAAGTGCATGTTAGGTGCGTATGATAGACGGAGGAGGTTGTTTTTCTCCACTACAATCCATGTATCAACCATAGGAGTAATTTCTTTATGGAGCATAAATAACTGCCGGAATTCCATGTGTATAGAGAAACCAAAACAAGTATTATTATTTTCTGAATACAACATACGCCAAGATCCTTATCGTATTGTCAAGTTTCATATTTACTTTTTTATTGTTATTTTATGTAACAATTCTTTTGTTGCATAATAATTCAATTAGAGAATAAGTATTTTACTCCATAAAATGGCAAGTATTTCCAGATAATGCGTGACAAAAATGAGAATAACGTGTTATTCTTAGCGGTGAATCAGTAATACATAATGATTGGGAGTTTATGCATTTTGAATCTATATCATCTCCTCGAAATCTAAACGAGTTATAAAACAAATATATCTCACTGCTCTATCATTCCATAATAGCAGCCAATAAAAACAGCGTCGAATACAATGATACAACTACAGTTGTTTCTTTCAACCTATATTAATTCCAACACAGCATTCTTAAGTTCTTGAAATATATGTGAAAATGCGTAATTAAAATGTCATTATGACATACGCGTGAGAAGAGAAAAAAATTATAATATAATTTTAAAGGAAGCAACATGCGGTCTATGATGCAGTAGATTCTATTTTTATTACCAGAAATAACGATGTGTTTGCTTCTTCCATCCTTAAATAAAGAGAAATACATAGAGTTATAACTGTAGCACTTCTTTTCCTTCTCTGTCTATCTTATATCGCTCTCTTGTCTATGGATACACATTCATACATACACAGGCGTGCAGATATGTGCGCACTAGCACGAACGCAGATGCATTTACATAATAGCTTAGATGTAAATGTGGTGCATGCATTATAATTATAATACAATACTAATTATGTTATTAGGGTATGTTCGTAATAATGCAGCTGTAAACATGACTGCATGATATAAGGTTTTTGAAGCAGAATACATCAACGAATACAACTGTTACAGGAATATTTTAGTGAACTCTAATGAAAGAGATAAACATTGGCAAATGACTGAAAGACCCAAGTTCAATATCTATTATTTTGATAACCACCTCTAGGCGATACAGTGTGTCCCCAAGCATAGGAGGAAAATATATAACAAGATTCATAGATTAAGTATTAATATTAGAAATTATAACACAGGGTAAGTAAAGAAATTACAGTTAAACGTGCAGAATCCTATTTACAAAGCTTAGATTATAATTGCAATGAATAAAATAAAGGATAAACATTATTTCTCTGGAATTAGTATGCAAGTTGTGACTTTTCTAGGAAATCGATTGATTTTCGAAAAGTCTCTCTGCGCCTTTTTTTTCTTTTTTTTTTATACGTTTTCGATCATGAAATATTTTACGTTGTCAGAATATCATGTCGTTAGGGCGGCGAGCTGGCAGAACCGTGAGCACACCGGGCGAAATGCTGAGTGGTATTTCGTCTGCCTTTACGTTATGAGTTCAAATTCTCCTGAGGTTGATTTTACCTTTCATCCTTTTGGGCTGGACAAATTAAGAACAGTTGCATACTGGGATCGATCTAATCGACTGGCCCCCTCTCCCAAAATTTTGGGCCTTGTGCCTGGGGTAGAAAAGAATATCAACACTGCTCTCCTCGTGGTACTCTTCCATACGTGATAATTCTCTACAACCTGTTTCATGATTTCCGTAATCATGGTAATGAATCAAATAAGAGTTTCAATAGTTGGAATTCTTTCAATTATTACTTTTTCTGAAATGCTTCCTTTAATCTCATTTTGTTTGTATTACTTGTGCTATTCGTTGCTCTTCAACATAAGCTCTTACAATGACATTGTGATTTTAGCTCCAAATTTTCTCAATGGAACATTCCGCACACCATTCATTGACTAAGTTCAATGATAACATCCCCGTCTGTTAGAGACATTTCTTAATGAAAGTCCAGTAAACCTTTTAATGGTTCAGTCTATAATTTCTATTACACAGTGTTCTTGCATTTATCGGTTGCTTCAACTTTTCCTAATTTGATATTTTAAAGATGCATTCATGAGTCTTTTTCAAAATATATTTGGTACCAAACTTTTCAACAACAGTGTCAGCATTTGCGTGCCAACATGGCCAAAATACATCATTAAAGCATAAGTTGAAATCAAAACAGGAATAGGCAAAGCTAAGTCAGTATTCGAACGCCTTCGACTAACATGAAAACTGAAGTCCATCAATGAGACGATATGCTGTAGCGATCCTCATTCATCGTTATAACAACAAAACCTACGCTGCAGACATCATGAGGAAGACAGCGAAGATATCTCAAATGTTCCTTGAGCTCCATCAACACTGCTTACATTCCATACTCGATATCTCTTCGTGAGAAACGAATAGGCCATGAGGAGAGTTGGCATAGAAAGTATGTAGAACAAATTTAATAAGCTGCAGATATGGCTTACTGGCCATTTGCTTCGATTAACAGAGGAGATATATGTTTTGATCTTAATGGTGAGAAAGCCGGAATGAGGAAAATACCGAAATAGAAATCCATAGAGACGTGCTTCACTGATTTCCGGAACAACTTCACGGCGATGGGAGTTAGCTTCAATGAAGCGAGAAGGAACGTGAACAATCGGGACGTTTGGACAATGTTGGTTGACGGTTGCACTGACATCTAAGAGCAAATAAACACACACACATGTTTATATATATTTGATACATGTACCTGAGATAGACTAATAGATACGTATATGCATGCATATGTATATGCACACACACACTCACACACATATGTATGTATGTATTATTTATTTAAAGGTCAAAATACACGTATTAAAGTGCTACTATAGTTTCATATGTTGAGAAAACTGAAACATATTCTTCAGGCGCAACCACGTATTATAACGAACTAAAGAAACTGAATAATCGAAGAAACGCCAAAGAACTGAGAAGGCAGCCTATAGAAAACGAAAACAATAAACAATGGAAACTGAAATTTAAAGAATAAAAAGTGAAAAGTTAAAAGAGCTATCCTCATTAGACCTTAAATAATAAGGCTGCAAAGATATCAAATTAGTCAGGAATAGGCAGAGTTTTTCAAGTCTTCAAAATATATTTATACATATGCATGCAACCACTGAACATTTCTGACCTGGAGTTCAACAGAGAGTTAGGAAAGCACATTGTCTATGTCACAGAAACAATGTACATAGTTTGCATTTATTGAAACATTTAAGTAGTATGCATTTATCGCAGCTGTTTCCTGTTCTTAGATGTACGAATCCATAAAAAAAAACTTAGCGGGTTGTTATTTCTAGTCTCCATATATTGTTAAGACTCTATTGTACAAAATTTTGATATATTTTCTACATTTCAAATTAAAGATACAATATGCATATACCTAATGGATGGGTTTCTGTTTCATTATCGTTTAGCAATTAAGGATTTTTAAGAAGCACTGTCTTAATATCATTTGCTTTCTTTGTAAATTCATATCTACTCCTACCCCACCCTAAGTACATAGTCATACTCACACAAAAGTGCACCATTGTTATGCGCACAAAGCCATATTTATTTTATATATCTATGTGTGTGTGTGTTTGTGTGTGTTATGGTGGGTATTCAATTAAATTTCGTTCTATGGTCAGCCATATTGAATCGGTGCTTCGGTGTAGAATTTAATTAATTTGTAGAATTTAATAGAATTACCTTAACTAAATACAATTAACAAATGCATCTTTCATTTCTTATGCTCTTAGACTAAAGCTCATTTATGCTGTTGTCAGAAAGCCAGGAATTTCGAATAAAAATTTCTAGACATAGTACAAGCCAAGATAGAAATTACCATAAAATATTTTTCTTACGCTGAGAGATGCTAATTTAGAATATGAGTTTATACTGTCTTTTTTTTCAATCATACTGTTGCTCACAGATGTATAATAAACCAGAAATTGATCAAGTTCATATCGTATTAAGAATAGGTTTTTTGCTCCCCATTACGCAGTCGATGCAGCAACCTTTAAAATAAGATCAGTTAGTTGGAAAATTACAACAATTAACATTTCATTCACAATTGAGTAATGAAAATGAAATTTTAAAATTAAACGGTTTTCGAACTAAATATAAAGTTATATACAATATCCTAGAAATTTGTTTCAGGATTAGACATTAATAGATATTAAGATGTATAGACATTTATTTGACATATGAAATCTTCAGCAGACAATAAATCGTTACTGTTCATTATTAGTGAATGGTATTTTAGAAAGTAACCAAATTAAAATAAACAAATATTACATTGCCTGCAGCAATTTAGTAGGTTAGAATACAATGGCCTTTGTATCTTTGAAATTTTATATTTTACTAACAATTCTGTATAATGGAAATAAACATCGATTGGAAATATGATGTAATCAGCTAATGGCCTTTCGCAATCTTATTCAGAGAAGTGAAAAAGAAATCTTATTCCGAAAGTTATAATTTAAATAAATTCCAAAATTGTTAATATTTTGCTGACACATTAAAAAATGTTTAGAATATTCAGACCTATATTTTGATGTTTCAATAAATATAATATTAGAAATATAGATGAAATGTGAATGAAATGAACACTATGAATGCCACGTCTAACCCCATAAAAAAAATAAAGAAATAGGAATTAATATTCAAAATTGAAGATAGGGTTCAAGATTGAGTGAAGCATCATACTGCTAATTTCACAAATAACATACAATGCAAATATTTCGTGGATTTCAGAAATCTCAGGAATTTTTTTATCCTTAATGCAAATCAAACTGTGGTTGTAAACCGGAATACGGTGTAAACGCAGTTTCCAAATGATGGATCAACAAAATAAATAATTATATAACCAAAAGGTACATGGCAAAGATATATTTATTGCAGTTCATGAAAATTGACTGTAATGCTGCCTTATCTGTAGATATGGATATATAAAAGAAATATCATTAATAGTTCTATTATTCTGTTATTCTTTATACGAGTTCCCATTTAATGACTTTAGGCAAGATTGTGCACTGGTTTCTGGCATTGGTAGCAGTTTTTGTCGATTAAAACAATTGAATCCCTCGGTATACTTAGCAAAGTAGTGTGACAGTTTTAATAAGATTAGGTGAAACTATTTAGAAAGACGCGATAATATAATAACAGATAAAAGAGACACATGAAGAAGTTTTAAATATTGAAATACGACATACTTTAACGTACATGAGATCATCGAAGTAAGTGTAACTTTTCATATATGTAGAATGCATAAGTAATACCTTCAGCAATGAGACTACAAAGTAAAGTGTATTGTAATTTTGGTGCTTATATACAATGTAAACTAAAAACCGCTGAAAATATATCATGCACATAGCTCTTTCGTTTCTGCAAGCTTTAGACTCTGTTATGCTTATGTTCCATAATAAACTATTTTTATTGCAATATCCCATTTTGTGCTCTGATACAACGAGGACTAACGTAGATCAATAATCGGTTTCGACTACTCCAGACATTTTAATCTGAAATACGGTATAATGAAGTAAAATTTGACAAGAATCCAATGAATTATGCACTTCTGAAAGTATTTTAAATAATCTTTTACGCATCAACGCTATCCTTTTTAACAAATTCTGCGCTTAAGTATCGCTAATCTATGATGTAATCTGCGTTGGCTCATAACTAAAAGAAAGGGGCATTAAACAGTGACTTCAGTCGGTCGGTGTTATCTGGCGTGTGTGTTGGGGTTGTGTATGTGAGTATGCGCAACGTTACAGACATGATAGGATTTATCAATATATGTTACTTTGAGCATAGACAAACATACAAGGAACCGCGGTCGTACTATACACACACTTACACACACACAGACGAAGACAAATATATATATATATATATATATA
>NC_068992.1:23159138-23165221 GCF_001194135.2 Octopus bimaculoides
TGTGTGTGTGTGTGTGTGTGTGTGTTTAGACTCAATGCCTATCACTTTAATGTAAAACAATTGAGAAAGAGTAATCAATACGTTAGAATATAAATATCTTCTAATCAGTTCTAACGTAATATATGTGACACAAGAGCAAAGAGCATAGGGCACAGAACGATACTCTCGGCCCTTGCGTTACGTAAGTTTTTAGTGGACTGCATCAATCTATATATATTCAATTTTGTACGTGTGCGTTAGTGCAAAGAATGTTCTATGTTTACTGTTCATTGCACCTGTTTTATTTTCATTATAATAGAAGACCCACGTAAATAAAAATCCAATCACAATTGTGAATATTTTAAGACAATAGCATCAAATCTAGCTTTTTCTATAATCAGAATACAGGTTTTTGTTTTCTTTTCAGTATTATTTAAATACAAATTTCCAATCATATTATATATATACAACAGAAATAAAGGAAAGTTTTCTATTTTATTCTTGTTACTGAATTAAAATATTAAATAAAAGTACCCTATGAGAAAAGCAATACAAAGACGCTCCAGGTTTTGGAAGTGGCAACCAAAGATCTTTTAAAATCATTCTTTAGTGACTTAAAATACATGATGCATTTGAGTAAAATATCCCTCTATATCGAAAAAAAAAAACCGGATATCTTTTCTATAGATCTGGATAAGAGCGGATCCAGAAGAAGAAATTGCAACAAATACAAGATAACAAATAGCATGCACGGTAACCTTAGATGAAACTCTCTCGGTAAAGTTTTGCTACACTGGGGGTGAGAAATCCTGCATTATTTACAATGTTTGAATCCGTATGTTATATTAAAACATAACATCACCACTGATTAGAGAAAATCTGAAGTCATGTCGTCTCATATTGTTATCCTTGAACTCCCACTTGTTTTACAAACACAGCTGTTGCTAACTTCTCACAGTATTTTCTTAATACGCTTTACTGCCTTTGTTCTTTTGCTCTCTCGCATATACACGCACCTGTGTGCATGGACATACAAGCGCACGTCATTAAATAAATCATTGAATTTTTCCTTTTCACACTTTATCGTTACTCTTTTCAACTCTCATTCTTTTGTCCTATTTTACACTTCTTTAATCCACTTTCTGTTATCTATTTTGCTTTCTTAAAACCACTTATTCTTATACTTCGCCCACTACACACTTACCACATACGGAATATAATTTCAACGCTCAACCTTCTATTCTTAAGCTATCAATCTCTACCCACCTGTTTTTAAGACATCATTCTATGGTTCACTCGCTTTCATATTTATGATATATAAAAGCTATGTAAGATAATTACGGCCACACAGCGAGATGGATGTGCAATGTTAAAGATATCAGCAACAGAATTGTTAGGTTGGTGGTTGTTTTTTTCTACGATGTTTTTGTTGGATTATTTCCCTGTTGGCACACTTTCCCTTGTGTTTGTTATTTTTGTACTACATTGAAGTTGTTTTGGCATTTTAAGATGAATGTTCCCCACAGCGTATCTGTTTTGTTTATCATCATCATTATTCGTTTAGTTGCCATCAACTGTTTATCTTGATTGCTTGACATTTCAAGATAAGATAATTAGAAAACTTCTGTAGAAACACCGATTTACAAAATAAAATATGACGTTCTCTCTGTCTGTCTGTCTCTCTCTCTCTTTCTCTCTCTCTCTCTCTCTCTCCCTCTCTCTCTCTCTCTCTCTAGCTCACACACACACACAGACACACGAACAAACAAAATATGCAAAAATATAAACACATATATGAATATACATACATTTATATATATATACATACATACATTTATATTCATATATGTATATGTATTAATGTGCTCGCGTATACACACACTTATGTGCATATATTACTCATACATATTCCATTGTATTAAAAAGTAATTTAATTGAGGTCCGTGAGCCATTTACTTAACTTGCGCATGTTTGTCTTCGGTAGTTACATGCGGAAACCATTTAATCATTATACGATGTAATACCTATACTGTACACATCCGTAAGTAATTTATGACTTATTCACTGCTGGATTAAAGAAATGTTATGATAGTAAAATAGTGACTTATAGCTCTGGATCTTTTTTATCAGCAAAATTAAATCAAATTATGAATCAAAAATGTGTACAGATTAATGTATATTAAAATCAAGATTCATTTTAGAAAAATAAGATATACACGCTTCTCGAAAAGTTTAGAGGATAGTTTAAATTCCATCCAATATATTTACTTCGTTTGTAATGGGAGTGAAATTAGTGATTTAAGATTTGTCGGAGGCGAGCTTAACTCGACTGTACCAGTTTTCGGATGAATCTATTTAACAGTCAACATTTTATCAAAGAAACCTTACGTTAATAATTTATCCGACGGTTAACACGATAACGTTACAAGTTGATTTGAACATCTATGCGATCAAAAATCGGCGCCACTTCAGAGAGAATGTTTAACTTGTTCGTGTTAGCGTAGTAACAGAATAAAATACAACCCTCGTAGACTCTGTGTATTGTACGCGAAAATATATTATACAAACTTACTGACGTACGCTCTCGCACATACAAAAGGCAAAGGCACTACAATATAAATATCTAAACCTAAACCTAAATATTTATAAGCATTCAAAATATTTATAAACACACACACACACACACACACACACACACACACTCAGATATACGTATATTTGTATTTATACATATTAACTATATTTTTTGAATGGATAATATTGCGTAACAGAGCCACCTTCTTCTGTAAGAATGACAATAGACTTCCTGAAACTTGTGTGTATTATATAAAAAAGCTTTAAAAACCAATCACATATTCTGAGGAGAAATGTGCTAGGAAAAGATTTCTGGAGGACGATGTAAAGAGGAGAAAGAACTGGACATATTTGTTAGTGTGGGCTATTGGAAGAGCAAACGCAAATAAATTGATTAGATTTGGGAGGTTGAGGGCGAGGAGATGCTTGAATGTTGTAGTAACGAAACCGGATAGTTCCACTCTTAGTGGCATTAATGGTACAGACAGGAACAACAGAGAATGGAGATAGCCTGCCTGTTGTATAATGCCATTTAATATTTGAACAACAATTACTCAGGTGACCTTTCTCTGTGATTATTACTTCTAGCAGGTTGGGTTCCCTCTTAGAGGTTTCTTCGTTGTCTCCTTTCATTAGCGTAGTCACTATACTTTTAAATAGCTATCGTGACATTTCTATCCACTTGCAAATTTCTGAAACACCATGTAATTAAAGAATTATTATATCTGTTTTTTTTTTTTTAGGTGATAAAGCTGATTTTAAGTAATCTAATTACTCTGAGTCATTATACAAATGTGATATTGAAGATCTCTTACAACCAATTCTATCACTTCAGGAGAATGTAGTGAAATCAATGGTAATGAATCAAGTTGGTCTCTTAAGAATATCGGGCAGAGGAACAAGGAAGTTAACACTGTTATTGAAATAACTAACCCCGAGCATTGCATAATACCACAATTCACTTTAAATGCATTTGCCCAGGGTGTAGAGTGTATCAGCAAAACTATATAATCACATATTTCATAATTAATAGTTAATATATTTAGGAATTACTCGTGATTTTTGCAATAATTTTTACTTAACCAATTAGATTATAAGGGAGACCTTCACTGCTTAACTTAGTTACACGTATTTGTTACCACGATCATCTATACGTGATACGAATTCCGTAAATGATAGCATGACGATATTACAGCAACATGTCTTTGTTCATTGTCGTTACCTGTAATAGTCATGAAGAAAATGTATGTCATAAATGGTTCAGATCATATGCTCACTCGATCACTGTCCACTGGTATTTAAAGACACTATTTTATGATATGATGAGCGAAAATTAATTTATACTGAATGGGACGGGAGTCCATTTTGTATGGTTATGAAGAAGAGAAAATAGTGGTTATGATCTATGCTGAACAAGAACCTGATGAAGAAACCGTAAATTTCAGCATAGATTATATTTCTCAGTGTTCATTCACGAAATTATACACACATCCTAGATTAATTAAAGAGTCTAGCGGAATATATACTGTATAATATGTCCGGTTATATGTTACCTTACCCCGATCTAAACGCAGTAAATGAATAAAGCACCAATAATATACTGCATTTTATATAAACAGCTATATAACCTATCAACTGACGGATAAGCAGTAAATGAGTAAACAATTATGCAGTAAATGTTATAGGTATTATAATGATAATATGCTATTCATTTCTGAATAAACATTCATATTAAGAGCAATTATAGAAAACGAAATACCTGGCCACGTATTTACTGCTATTTTTGTGGTACAATTATGCTGATCGATATTTGTAAGCCTTAACGTGGTGAGCTGGTTGAAACGTTAGAACGCCGGGCGTAATGCTTAGCAGTATTTCGTCTGCTATTACGTACTGAGTTCAAATTCAGCCGAGGTCGACTTTGCTTTTCATCCTTTCGGGGTTGATAAATTGAATACCAGTTACGCACTGGGGTCGGTGTAATCGTTTTAATCCTTTTGTTTGTCCCCTCTATGCTTAGCCCCTTGTGGGCAATAAAGAAATAAGAAGTCAGCACGCCGGGCGAAATGCTTAGCGGCTTTTCGTCTGTCTTTACGTTTTGAGGTAAAATTCCGCGGAGGTCGACTTTGCCTTTCATCCTTTCGGAGTCGATAAATTAAGTACCAGTTGCGCACTGGTGTCGATCTAATCGACTGCCCCCTTCCCCTAAAATTTCGGGCCTTGTGCCTAGAGTAGAAGAGGATATTTGTAAGCATTGATGTTTATAAGAAACTCACTACACTTACCAGTGAATATCAATAAACGTAAAATGAAAGGAGGCGAGCCGGCAGGATTTTACGCAGTGCGAACAAAATGCCTAGCGGCATTTCGTCCTTCTTTTTTACTGAGTTCAATTCCACCGAGGTTAATTTTGCCTTTGATCATGTCGGGTCGATAAAATACGTACTCACTGAGTACTTGGGTAGATGTAGTCAACTTATCCCCCGCCGCCCGAAAAGGCTGGCCTGGTGCCAAGATTTGAAAGCAACAAATGTAAAATGTCAGTCTTGTAATAAGTTTTCTTCTTCATACTTGGAATAAAGCTTTATTACTGATGTAAAACAGTTGTTTATTAATGTTTTTGTGGCAATATAATTTTTTTTTAAGTTAAGGATTACACAGAATGGATTGAAACAATATTGGAAAGTGCTTTCTGTCTAGAGAAACATTGCAGTTCTTTTAAATTTCAGGAGAATTTAAACTCATAAAGACTAAAAATTAATTTCTGATAGATAGGGGAATGAAATTGTAGAAAGCAATCAGGTAGATAAGAAGCTGCGAAAATGTTGAACGGTCCTAATGTTTGACTGGTCATCTTATCAGAAAATGCTGGCAGTCTGGTCATAGAGGCGATCCCACTATAGATAACCTGCGACAGTGTAGACTTCGGTTGCATGAAATGAAAGTGTATGAAGAGCATGGGATTTTAGGCAGACCAGTGATATATGGTGCATGAGCTGCTGCTTTGCCTAATAATTTATACAGCTTATCTGTGCATGCAATACGAATGCTAGACTATCATGATTCCTTTCCTCTCAGCTGAGCCAAGGAAATCGTAGAAATGTATCAGGAGACTTATTGCATGAATATGGAAAAGAAAACACTGGCAATTTACCAATTCGTGTGGTGAGGCATAAACTAAGACATAGTCTACCATTTTGAAACAGGTCAAACTAAAAACATAAAAACTATTTATTATCTCAATCCCTTTGGCCAAACCACTAGGTTACGGAGACATAAACATGGGAACACCGGTTGTCAAGCAAGCGGTAATGGGGAGCGG
The DNA here is from genome assembly GCF_001194135.2 of Octopus bimaculoides. NCBI lineage: Eukaryota > Metazoa > Mollusca > Cephalopoda > Octopoda > Octopodidae > Octopus > Octopus bimaculoides. Next base: position 23,165,014 of record NC_068992.1, read on the forward strand.
TAAACACAGACACAAAGACACGCATGCACAGATACATACATGTATATATATATAGAGAGAGAGGGGGAGAGGGAGAAGAGAAATTATCGTATTGTATATATCTTGAACTCATATTTATTTAGTTAGTTTAACTTAATCACACACTCATGCCCGTGCACAAATACACAGGCGTAAAGGAGACAAACATACATTGATATACATACATATT
>NC_068992.1:23165231-23170456 GCF_001194135.2 Octopus bimaculoides
ATATATATACATATGTATATATATATAGAGAGAGAGGGGGAGAGGGAGAAGAGAAATTATCGTATTGTATATATCTTGAACTCATATTTATTTAGTTAGTTTAACTTAATCACACACTCATGCCCGTGCACAAATACACAGGCGTAAAGGAGACAAACATACATTGATATACATACATATTTGTGTACATATAAAGATACCTATAATTTAAGTACGCCTACAACATTTAACGTTCGCATAAACACGCAATAGACGATTCGATTTCTTTTATTAAATGTAACGCAAATAAATATTAAATGACTATCCGCATTGAAAGTGTATTTATAGCTAAAAATAGTGACCTAATGAAATATATATAAACACTGCAACATAATGCATTAGAATACACTGAATATGAATATTTATGAGTAAATATAAACAAATTAAAACACGAAGGGGAGTTACTTTTTTTTAATATATGCAGAATACAGTTTCCTTGGCATTAAGAAGAACAGGGAGATGGAAAAAAAAGCAATATGTCTAGCCTACATATCTTTTCATAACAATAAGAATAGACACAGTAATATAATAACGATGTGCAAGCATGGAAGAGAAACGTTTCCATATAAAGAAAGTAACTACTGTTCTATGAATTCGTGAAGAAGTCCATAAATAGCGAATAATGCCATTGAAAGATTTTTATGGATAATCACATTCTGTTACGTTCAGAGGAAATGAAATTAAGATTAGATATGTAAAGTATTAAGCAAAACACACATCCTATATTTCACCCAAAATCCACAGGCACTTCATCTGCATTGTACGTTCGATAGAAATTAACGCAACTATAGAATGAGCGAAACGAGATACATATATAGAAACTTTCATATATACATACACACATGCATACGTACATATTTGCGCACATACTTGTGTATATAAGCATTTTGCGCCTTCACGTAAAGCTGCTACCCATGCGTATTGAAGACTGTGACAGAGACATGAAAGGGAAAAGGATCAGTGAAAATTCTTTTGAACTTTACACCTAGCAGCTATGCAAAGATCTGCAAATGTTTTTTTTTACCTTCCTTCTTCGGCAAATAGACCAAATTAGCGACATGCTTACCGGATTTGGAAACTATATTCACTTACGTCGAATTTTCTTCATACGAACTTAGCGAAGACCGAAATCAATACAACTGATAATGATATCAACACAACTATTATATACGGAGGCTATTCACGGGAGCATATTTAACCCGTATATTTTACCTGGTGTTTTGAAACAAATCAAGATGGTCTCGGGTGGTATAAGGAAGCTAAAGTGAACCCCATTACTGTGTTAGAGGGTGCTGTTAAAATATACTAGGGCGAATATTACTCAAATTTTAGTCACTTCATAGCTAAGCGCTGCAGCACCAGGAAACTTCCGTTACGCCAAAATGGCTGTCACAGATAGTCATAAATGCTATGATTCCTAAAGAATAAAAAGTTTAGAATGGTACAACAATGCACTATAGAACAAACAATGGACTATATACCTGTTGGAATTTGGTTATCTATAGTCCGATGATATTTCGGAATTACAATTCCTTCTTTAGATCTTCTTAGCTGCAGCCTCTGCTATAAACTCTATGATTCCTGTTATTGTATTCGCTTCCTGTTAATATTCGAAATCAAACAGCAATTTTTTATTGGGCTTGTCAAGAATATAACCAAATTGACATCGCTAGTGCCATCAACCCGCAGCTCTGCCAAACCGGAATCTCTCTATAACTACCTGCTGGTTATTTACATAGAATATACGCAGTTAAAATAGAAATATTCAAAAATGCTATTCTGTCTCTTATTCTTTTACTTGTGGTCTAAATTCAATGTCATCCCTCTAAAAAATAGATTATGTTCTAGGCAAGACAAACTAGATATTTGAAATATACGTTTTTCAATGGTAACTTATTTTTTACAAGTTTTCAACTATTAAATGTCTTCTTGGTGCTTTCCATTTAGCAGCATTTGCAAAGCATTGGTCGGCGTTTAGGTATTAATTGTATATGAATTTCTCTGTATATATGTATACCTGTATTAATATGTCTGTGATGTATATATCTATGTATAATTGTGACTCAGACAGCAACTACCGAAAAATTGGGTGCCTATTTATGACAAAGTGGCGAATTTCTACAAATTCGTACCAGATAAAGATGTGGATGTCTTTATAATCGATTATTTCCTTGAAAGTAATATAGTTCAGCACAGCAGCAGTTTAAAAATTGAAACCATTTAGATAATAACATTACGATATTTCAATATGAATTTCAATAGAAATTAGTATTGGCAAACATTGAAACGTGTTACATTCAATTAACACCTTCGGCTATGTAATCATTTCATGCGTGCTGTACTATTTCAGGGCGACTTGTATTTTAAATTGTTTAATTTCTCCATTAATTGTTCCATTTTCCCCCTCCAACGGTTACTGTTTGTTTTATTGTTGAACTAGCGTGCCGGCGCACAAAGAGGCTTACTGACACCCATTAGTTAGATATATCAGGGTGAAATATATTTGCTACAAAACAGGAAAAAAAAATTGGCTCGAGAATTTTGAGTATAAAGAAGACTGCCTCTCAGTGAATCTGAACAGTTCGATTATCGTTAACACTACGATCAACTTAATCAAATAAGAAAGACGGGAGAGTAAGCGAATTAACCGTTTTGAAACAAATTACAACTGAAGAAATATATTGTATGAAACATCATGTGGGTTCATTATTTACATTATTTACATTTGGCGGATATTTGTTCTCACCTTCTGTGTTGTTAACACAACGTTTCGGCTGATATACCCTCCAGCCATCATCAGGTGACTTGGGGATATTTCGTACCTGGGTTCTCATTCCAAAGATATTTTTCGATTTTGCTGTTGTTGTTATTATTATTATTGTTATTCAAGTCACTGCCTGGAATGGAACTCGGTATCTAGGGGTTAGTAGCCCGCGCTCTTAACCACTAATCCATATGTATTACTAATTACAATCTAGGTTATTATTTGCTAAATACAATTGGAATTTTTCGTTAAACTTTGGAAGTCTGCCACAGTGTCCTACGGGTATGAGTGAGAGGCGAATCAGCAGTCATGGCAATGGAAGAGCCCTTCATCTCCACGACCAACTGAATTACAGAACCGTAGCTCAGTCAAGAGTTTGCTCATCGTTTTTTTTTTTCGATATCCCCCGTATTGTGCATTGAGAATTTGTCATCCAGAACCAGAGCGTGAATCTAGAGTTGTACTGTGACGTTTTGAAGCGTCTGAGGGAGAACATTTGGCGAAATCAACCGGATGTGTGGAGAGCGAAGAACTGGATTCTTCACGACAACAATGCACTCTGCCATCTTGAGTTTCTCGCCAGACAACATGGTATCGCTTCTGCACCCGCTTCATTCACCAGACTTAGCTCCTGTAGACTTCCATTTCTTCCTCAAGATGAAAATGCAGCTCAACGGTCACTGCTTTAACACCATTGCCGAGATCAAGTGCGAATCGTAGAAGGTCCTCGACTCACTTACGGTAAACGACTTCCAAGCATGATTTTTAAAAACGGCAGGAACGTGGGGGCCGGTGTATTGCTGTAAAAGATGACTATTTCGGAAGATATGTTGTTAAAACATAGGTAAATAAGTTATTTTTTATTAGACATAACTAGTCCTGGAACTAGATACCACCTCGTAAAATTCAACTCCATAGATTCCAATAAAGTGTGGAAACGCTGAGGTTTTATGTCATAGTGTGTAGGTTTGAAATAAATATATCGCTATCTACAAATAAAACGAGCAATGAATAATAACACAACAAAATTGTAAGTTAAATAAAGATAATAAAACAAATCGTTTTTCGATGAACGATTAATAAGAATTCAATTCATGCTTTAAATCAAATAAGTAAGAATATTGAATACAACATATATGCTTCACTATTTATAGCAAGCACACTCTCACGCTTATAGAAATACATACCTATGCATATATGTATGTATACATGTGTGTATATATATAGAGAAAAAGAGATGAATATACAAACACACACACACACACACATATACTTGTATGTTAAAGTATATATATATATATATATATATATATATATATATATATATATATATATGCACGTATGCATAGATATATTCAAACAGGCACTACCATATGCACATATATGCTCTCCACAGAGAGAGAAAGCATTTTGCCAATTGTGTATGAGTGTATGTGGGTAGAAATTGTGTAAGACATATGCAATATTGGTTCAAATTCTAAATTGAACAGATATATTATTTAAAACAGATGTCACTATAATTTCCTATAATTTAAATAGATTTCTCCGTCTGTTTACACTTTTTCAAAGGTCATGCTACATATTTGCTTTAGATTATTAAAATAATGCAAACAATATCTTCTCGTTTGAGAATAGTACTCTTGGTATCATGTGTTTTTATATGTACTTGTATGTATGTTTGTGGTTCTCAGAGCACGCTCAACTTGCAAGGAAACTAATATGTTTAAGCGCTCTAAAAACACAGATGTACTCATGCAATCACTGATATCATCTGAAACTAAAATGCATATTAACAGGAAGAATATGTATGAGTAATGCTATTCAAAAAGTAAAACTCAGATACGTAGAATCATACATGATTTCTATGTTCATGCCTGCTCAATGGGAAATCGAAGATATTAAGTTACACACGTTATCAATGGCTTAATATATATCACTTGTGTATATTATTTCTTGTATAATATGCGGAGGAATGATGACGTCCAGTGTGATTTCAGTAACTCTTTCACTGGAGAGAAATTACTAACATTAACTCATGATGCTATCGAAATTTAGTTGCAAATTAGGAACGATATGGTTGGTTATAGGTTTTTGAGTGAAACGATTATCGGTAACGGTTATTTACACATAATAAATATGAGAAATAGATGTTGTGCTCTTTGCAATTATGATTCATAGCGTGAGCAGATTATAAATGATTCAGTACTTAATATAAATAATGAATGTCACCTTTGGGATGATATATATGGCGCAACATGATGCAAGTTCTTAGTGATTTCATGATCATTAATACGATTGTTTGAAAAGTTTTCAGTTTTTATAGAACTACGGAAAAAAGAGCATAGAAATTAGAAAACTCACACCACACACTCTACATTGCACATATAGTCTACATACATGCATATATACTTAGTATATATAT
>NC_068992.1:23170573-23173854 GCF_001194135.2 Octopus bimaculoides
ATATATATATATATATATATATATATATATATATAAAATATATGTATTTAAATAGGTCCAACTTGCATGGAGCATACATATATATGTGTGTGTTTATATATATATGTATATATATATATACGTGAGTGTGTTTCTGTGTATATAGTCATTAGGTGAAAAAAGGAAAGAAAGGAACTCTTATCTGAAACAGTAGTTGAATACGTAAGCATTACATAACAAGTTTACTAATATCCATTATTCAATTGTCATAACAGCAGATGTTATGTGGGTTTTGTTCAAGTGGAATATCATTAATTAACTGAGAATATACTTGTAATAAGAATTCACAACCTTCTGGTGTATATAATTTAGGAAAATATAAAGCATCTGCTTTCAAATCTTCAAATACAATGTTGTAAAAATTAATCAAAGAAGGGATGGAGCTTTATAACATCTATGAAGTTGTAGACCCATTTCAGAAGCAAGAGATGACAACAGCGGATACGTCCCAATCTTATTTAGAATCCGTCAAGAATCCATTCTTCATGCACTTCAACTTAGCCACGATCAAATATATATATATTGGGATCATCCCATAAATAATGCAGTTTTGTTTATAATTTCTGTCTGTTTTTTTTTCAGAATTAAGTTATTTTTTAATCTAAAATATACTCTCCCTCGTTTTGTACAATGCTCTTCCATCTATCTGATAGACTTGCATTTGTCCATGGCCAAAAATATTCCTGTAGTTCTGTTCTGTCCTCGTCTTCAAAATTCATATTTTTTCCGTCCAAATGATTTTGAAGACTGCGGAATAAATGATAACCAGATGGAGCAATATCCGGCTAATGTGATGGGTGGGGAACCGTTTCCCATTCGACCCGCTCCAGTCTTTGGAATGTTATCCACTCTGTATCGGGCCGAGTGTTATGCTGATGGAAGAACGTATTTCGTCTTGAAACCAAAGAGGGTCGTTTTCTTTCTAGCACTGACTTAAGCCGTTCAGGCTGTATGTAGTCGATATCCTTTGTCATCGTTTGGTTTGGGTTTAAAAGTTTCAAAGTGGACTAAATAGGGCATATCCTACCAAAGAAATAACAACATCTTACGTGGGTGAAAACCTGGGGTGCCATTGTTTCTCCTTTCCCTAACCACTGTCTACGGCGAGTGACATTTTTATAGAGAACCCATTTCACGTCACCAGTCACTATTTGGTTAAAAAAAAAAGTTCATCCGTGAGACGTGACAGCAGAGAAGAGCACACAGCCACTCTCTGCGCGCTATTTCACTCGGAATGTTTGTTTAGGAATCCATTGACCCAATCTGCTAACTTTTCCGGTAGCCCGCAGGAGACGACAAATGGTTAAATGACCGAATCAAACTTCTCTACTAGTTCCTAAACTGTTAGGATGGGGCTTTATTCCACTGGGGTTTGCAGGACTTCCTCCTAGAGCTCTACAGATCTTCCAGGACGAGGCTCCTCTTTTAGGCTGTAGTCTCCGATTCGGAATTTCTGGAACCACCGTTATCCGGGACTTACGCTTATTGTCTGATCCCCATATGCTGCATTGATATTCCTCGCCCTTTCCGTTGCGTTGTTGCAAAATATGTCGAATATGCCCCTTTGCCACTTCCATTATAACTTTGAAAAAAATAACTGTTAAAACAGAACTGCACTAAGAATGAGAAGATGGTAAAATTACTACCTGCTTTTATAGCAAGTTGATGCAGATAGTTTATCTCGTCTCTCTCCGAATTTTAGTTAATGCAATTATATATGGGATATCCCAATATATATATACATATATATATATCGATGTATATGAGTGTATGTGCATGAGCCTGCATGTATGTGCAAGTGTGTGTGTGTGTGTGTGTCTGTTTGTCAATATGTGTATATATATATATATATATATGCACACAAGGTAATATCGAACATTAGGATAAATATTCTTTACTTCTGCGTTAACAATCTGAAATATTACCCGACCCAAGACTAAGGAAAAGCGAAGTATACTTCAATGGCATTTAATCTTAAAACGTAAAGAGACGCATGAATGACCCTTATGCATTTTGTGTGGCATAGCAACGATTACGTCAGATCGCCGATTGTTATATAATATGTTATATAATATAGGTATATTCAATATTTTATAAAACAGTACCAATAGATACATTTCACTAACGCCGTTAATAATGTTAATAAATATTCAATACATGTTATTTAATTTCTAGCTTCTGCAAGAATTGCACAGACAGGAATGTTTCCTTGTAAGTTTATGTGCATGTGTAATCTCCTTGCATTCTATAAAATACTGTGAATATCACATTTGGTATTGTTCCAGTAGTGGTTCACATTGCCGTTTAATTACCTAATTAATTGTGAACAAAATCGCATTGTGTAATAACAATAATCAGCATAACGCAACATTTATTTGTATGTTTGCAGCCATTGATTTCTTAATGTGCAAATTTATTTAAAACGCACATGTTGTTCCTTACTATAACATTTTGTGACATAACGTTTAGCTAATAAAATCTGAATCATTATGTATTGTTTACGCAGATTAACTGATTTTATGCAGTTAAACGTTATTAGATTTTGTTCATATTTTATCATCTATGGCAATCGTTACAAATAGGCCTATCACAGACTCACTGTAATTATATAGTACTTAACCCATATTTATCGATCCATTAACGTTTTTCAAGTTATAATTTTCTAATTTTTCTTGGTTTTCCTGGTTACATGAACCCAACCCGTCGGGCCTGGCACTGAAGCAGTTTCGAACATTAACCCATGTCGCAATATTCAAAATTTTCACAACGCTAAAGTTCTACTCCAAATGTAGATTATACTTATTTATTATTACTTTGCCAATTTCTTACTTTTTGTTAAGAATTGTGAAATTGTACAGTGAGTGTTTTAAATGATGCTTTGTTTTTTGTCAATCACATATTTTATTTTCTATTTCTGTAATGGATAATTTTTAGATAGAAAACTATGGCTCAAGAAATTACAAATTTTCTGTTGTTTTCTGAAATTATAGTCATACATAATCTACTGATCAGCGGAAAAAGTTATTCAGATGTCTGAATGCTGTGTAACAACAGTAGAAGCACATTCTTAATCACCAATGAAATGATACTTTTCGAGAGCATTTTACCCTACACCATGACGTTATTTATGCCGTATATGTGACCTTGATCTCTTGATGGACCTCGACACTTCCTTAAGTTATATGTGAGCATGTATATATATATATATATGTATATATATATATATATATATATATATATAT
>NC_068992.1:23174136-23176013 GCF_001194135.2 Octopus bimaculoides
GCCTCGGGCCAACCGAAGCCTTGTGAGTGGATTTGGTAGACGGAAACTGAAAGAAGCCCGTCATATATATGTATATATATATATATATATATATATATATATATATGTATGTATGTATGTGTGTCTGTGTTTGTCCCCCAACATCGCTTGACAACCGATGCTGGTGTGTGTACGTCCCCGTAACTTAGCAGTTCGGCAAAAGTGACCGATAGAATAAGTACTAGGCTTCCAAAGTCCTGGGGTCGAGTTGCTCGACTAAAGGCGGTGCTCCAGCATGGCCACTGTCAAAAAGGCTGAAACAAGTAAACGAGTAAAGGCGGAATTTGGAATCTTAAGTGAATGTTGTACCAATAATTCTTCTATATATTGCGCTATCCAAGTTTATTCGATTTGGTATGCCACTTATAGGTTTTACATGCAATTGTGTAATTCTCACGTATAGCTGGCACTGTGTCGTATAACTTCATTGAATTAAATTTACCATGCTTCTTTCATTAGATATTTTGGCTATTATTTATTATCATTTATTCATTATTCCTTCTTATTATTTCTAACGCATCAGAATGCAGTCGTGTAAAATCATGGAAGTGATCGATAACTTCTCATTCAATATTTTTTTATCATAATATTGGAAAGTAATCAGTTTGATTAATACATTAAAACAAGTCGTTGCTATTATGCTAAACTGTCGTATGTTCAAAATGACGAAATACGTTTCTTCCAAATTTATTGCAATAGGCGGTTCTTTTGGTCAAACTATCGTATCTCCAGCTGCTTCCGATGCCAAGATATCAAAAATTGTCGAAGTGTAGTACAACGGTTTTAGAATGGTGAAACTATTTTTCCGTTTTCCGAAAAAAACCCCCAAAAAACAACATCTTGGACTTACGACACATTTGCATAATAGCAACTAAGTGTTTTTTATAAGATGTTCAAATTCGGTAACTCTTATGGAAAGAAGATGACACCTTTTAGGAAGAAATAATACGTGTATATTTTGTGCAAGCGTCGACACGTACGTTATAAATTTCTCGGTGGCCGATTCAGCAGCTTCAGTTCAGTTTACTGTTATCTTTTATCTTTTATTTGTTTCAATCATTAGACTGCAGCCATGCTGAGGCGCAGCATTGAAGGGTTTAATGGAAGTCATCAATCCCCATATTTGTGGGGTACTTTTCATACCTGATACTAATGCATTCGTTCTCTTATCTATCTTTCACTTTTACCGAAACGCTAGGTTACGGAGACGTAAACAAGCCAACACCGGTCGACCAACCGTGGTGAGGCACACATACGCGCCCAAAGACACACATACGCGCACAAAAACACACATACGCGCGCACACATGTATATACGCAACAGACTTATTTAAGTTTCCGACTAGCAAATTCACTCTCGAGGCTTTGCCCACGGTGTAACGCAGTGATACTGAACCAGAAACCATGTGTTGGAGAAGCTAATTTCTTACCACAGAGCCACTAATAGCATTTGTTTAAAAATGCTCTTATCCCACATTATAAAAAGATAAACCTATTACAAAGGAGGCTGTTTTATACAGTTATAATATGTTTCAATATGGGTTTCACAGTTATTGATTTGTAAATGTGTTTATATTATTTAGTCGGAATAATTAAGGCCTCAAGGAAAAAGGTACAAGTAATAAATATACATGAATATGGGTGCAAGAATGACTCTGTGGTAAGTAGCTTGCTTACTAACCATATGGTTTTGGGTTCAGTTCTACTGCGTGGCACCTTGGGCAAGTGTCTTCTACAATAGCTTCGGACTGGCCAAAGCATTGTGAGTGGATTTGGTAGACGGAAACTGAAAGAAGCCCGTCGTATATATGTATATAAATATATATATATATATATATA
>NC_068992.1:23176377-23177502 GCF_001194135.2 Octopus bimaculoides
CAACCCATCAACACCTGGATGCGGATGCGTCTCGGGAAACAAAAAAAATCTTTGCTGGAGTGCTCCATGGTATTCCGAAACGCGACTTTCGAAACCTCTTCGGGTGGTGCTATTAAGTTAGTCGTGGCCTTGGCCGATAATGGCCAGAACAAATCAAGTTATGTAACCTATCAAATATTACCTTCGTGCATATAGTACGGAAGTAAAAAAAAAGCTGATGTGTTGTGAAACTTTTAAGGCTCAAAACAGCCAAAAGTTCGACTAGCGATATTTACATAACTATTTCACGTTCTCTCATAATTTTATAGAATTCGTATGACGTCAACAATACATATACCTCCATAATGATTTTTAGTCATTGTATGCAGATGTTTAAATAACGACTTGTTTAATTGACTTTTAATGCATTTAGATAATGTAAGAAATATTTTCACCAAATTCGTCAATGTATACGTAAGCGATACATAAGCAATATAACGAGGAAGAGTGTTGTAAGCGATTGACTGAAGTCTTTTTTTCTCAAAATCCCAGAATTCAAAGTGTGTTTCAATTATTATGCCACGTCTATGTATTTGTGTATATGAGTTAATATTCCTGAAAGAATGCTTCACGAACACTTTCTATATTTCACTTTTCAATCTCATATTCTACCGAAATCTAAACTTAGCATATAGCAGGTTTTATATACACAAGAACGCTTATTTTCTTGGTAAAATGATATACTGGCACGCATATTCATACTTACATTCGTATATGTCTTCATATATACAAGATAGAAGTACGTTACACTTCTTAAGGGTCCAGGTTCTTCAGGGAAAACAGACATAAATAAAAATTCAACTCTGACATTCAGAATTTCCTTTCACGTTATATTTCGGGAGAAAAAAATGTAAGATAGCATTGCAAGATAGCATTGCAATGTCATCTTGCTTATAGAAATTCAGTTTCTTCTTAGTTATCTTCGTTTTCATTTTCCATATGCATCTCTCTCTCTCTCTCTCTCTCTCTCTCTCACACACACACACACACACACACGCACACAAACACGCACGCATATACATACATATACATGCATGCATACATACAATGATATATACACACACACACATAAATATATAATATCTA
>NC_068992.1:23177795-23179667 GCF_001194135.2 Octopus bimaculoides
TATATATATATATCCCTGTATTTATGTATTTTATGTATATATATATATATATATTTGTATATCAATTTTTACATGCACAAATATATATATATGCACACATGTATGTCTGCATGTATATATGTACATATGAATGTGTATATGTATCTAAGCATTTCTGCATTTATACATACATGTATGTACTGGAATTTATAGCTTGATGAGGAAATAAGTAAACTCCACATTTTGTATGTATATCAAAAGAAAAAGTAAAGAAAAATACTTTGGAATATGGGTGCAATGCACAAAGGCAAACAACAAATGAAATGCTGGAATTGCTGAATGAGATTTCTCCGAATGATAGATGTGATTTGTGATAAAATATGATATTATTCGAATCACACTGTTTATCTAGCAAAGTGGTTTTCATTTTCTATATATTTATATTCTTACTATGATATATGTCAGTTTATCATAGTATCCTGGCTTGTAAATCTCTCTGGCACTCTCTCTATATGAGTGTTGTTATAATTGCATTTTCTTAGTTTTGCATCTTCTATAAGTTACAAAAAATAAATTAATATATAAAACAGCTGATCTATCTCTATAAGTTACCTTTTCTTTGTGTAGATAAACATATCGTAAATCTTACTCTCTGATTCACAATCTATGATATTATTCCTCGTAGTTACTTTACTTCTCAACTTTATTCATTCACAGCTTTTATCAATCTTCATCAAACAAACGCTTTAACTGTCGCATAATTTTCTATAGGTTCTTCTAATTTACCCACTTAACTAAACATCATTGTATATCTTTATCTAGTTTACGTACAGTCTATACAAAGTTAATTATTTTCAATCGATTTCGATGGGGAAGTCTTAGCTAAATTGTATTTTCTTAATACATCAATTCGGTTAGATTTTTCCAATTTCCTTCAGAATATACTTACTTACGCCACTGCTCATCCATTTCAGATAAAATCTCACAGAAAACACCAATCGATTTACGTTATTGTTGTTCATCACATTTGGTCGAGATTCTAGTTTTCTTATGGTTCATTCTAAGTAATTCATTACTCGTTTACTCTCCCTAAACATGCGTAATAACCATTATTATTGACCAACGATAGTGGGAAATATTGCGGTTTACGTAATATTTGTAACATATATTAACCGGTTATGTAAATTAGAATATACATCTTTATCAGATAAAATCTTTTCCAAGTTATCTATCTATGAGGTAGAATTTTGAGAGCGTAATATGTTTGACACAAGGATTATTCACAATCCTTTGGATGTTCTTTCACAATCCTGTGGGATGTTCAATATATATTTTAGAACTTGGTCGACATAAGTCTTCAAAATCTAATACATACTTAGAATAGCGACTAGGCGAAATCGTTAAACATTTCATTCATATTTACGATCCGAGATCGAATTCCACTGAGGTCGCCTGCAACTTTCATTCTTTCGGGTTCGATATAAAATAAACACCAGTTGATTACATACATTGTTTACCTTATTTACATTTGTCGGATATTTGTCCTCACCTTGTTTGTTGTTAACACAACGTTTCGGCAGATATACCCTCCAGCCTTCATCAGGTGTCTTTGGGGAAGTTTCGAACCTGAGTTCTCATTCCTAAGGTGTTTTTCGTTTGTTTTTTTGTTGTTGTTGTTGATGATGTTATTATTATTATTATTATCATTATTATTATTATTAATATTATTATTATTATTATTATTATTATTATTATTATTATTATTATTATTATTATTATTATTATTATTATTATTATTATTATTCAGGTCACTGCCTGGAATCGAACTCGGAATCTTGGGTTAGTAGCCCGCGCTCTTAACCACTATACCATATACATCCGCTGAACACAGCT
>NC_068992.1:23180314-23184905 GCF_001194135.2 Octopus bimaculoides
TTTATTCAGTGTTATCGCAATTTGAAAAAACATCGAAAGAGGTATCAATATTTATAAAGATAGTTTGTACAGTTTTAATATTCATACAGATTTTTTTCCTTTCCTGCAGGGTGTATACATCTTTTTAGATGGCTCTGTATACACACACACACACACTCACATATATATATATGTATATATATATATATATATATATACACATACATATATACATTTATGCATATATATGTATATCTGCATGTATATGTATATATATATATATGTAAACACACACACACACACACACACACACACACACACACACACACACACACACACACATATATATATATATATATATATATATATATGCAGATGTGTGTGTGCGTGTGTGCATGCGTGTGTACTCTGCACGTACTTTTCAGTTCGGAACGAGATCGGTAAACAAATCATAGCTAAACTCTTAGACCCGAAATATAAAAATGATTGTAGTGGCGTGGGAAAGCGAGAGGGAATTGCTTGTCTGTCTATCTGAATTCTATTCTATAAAAAATGTCGATCTCTTAATTTATTAAAATCAGATCCCTTTATTGTAAATGACATCTGTTTACTCCACACTGACTGTACATGAACTTCGCTTCCTCGTTCTTCTCCAGTACTGATGAATGTAAAGTCTATATTACCATTGAATCGAATGTAATGAAAAACTAGAGTTCAATGATTATGTTCGTATATAAAACTATAAAACTATAAAAAATATTAAACGTTGCAAGGAAAATGTTACAGCATTTACATTATTTTCTTTTTATTTATCACATTTGTATATGGGTTACAGGGAATTGAATTTAGCGGGCCATGGCTGGAAAAGAATATCATTAAATAATAAAGTTATATTTTGACATGAATGCAAAACGTTCTATATACTTTCCCCCTTATTTCTCTACTACTTTTTCTGGATTAAATCGATTTTTGACTGCAAACTAAAGTTTACAGCAGGTGATAATTGTATTTCTGTATCTCCATCCGATCGCAATTGTTCTCCTCTTCACATCATTGTACGTTCTAGTGATAAGTGGCTAGCTTATACTCTGTTCAGTATACATTGGATGCGAATTCAATTTTAAACTAAAATTCTTGCAAACGTACATTTAACCGGCAATTTTTTTAATCATTGGACGCATAGAGATAAGCGTAATGTTCACCTGCTACAAACTTCGGTTTAAAGCAGATACAAAATGGATTTAATCATGAACGAAATTCAAAAGAGAAGTAATTTTGAATGTTCTGCTTTGAGACAAGTGGAAACTTAATGTTTAAAATTTTAAGCAATTTAACTTTTTTTATTGAACTTAGTGAATTCCATCTAACAACTATACACAGCTTTGATCATGATAACCACAAGAACAAAGTGTAGACGGAAAATAATGCAATATTGAATCCAATAAACTTTTATTATAGACGCTTCATGAATATCTATTGAAGAATGTTCATGTCTGCAAGCAAGTATATATATCTGGGAAAGAATACATTTTCGAAAGAGCTGCCTCATCTACCGCCTGCTATAAAGTAAGAAGAGCATTTTTTTCATTAATATGTATACGAGTACATATGGAATTCAGAAAGATAGTTAATCCGTTGCCACTCCGTTGCAATTATTCGGTTTTCCTCTCCTGTGATAAATGGTAAAATTATTTCTTCTTCCCGGTCTCTTTATCCTTTTCTCCTCACGCGCGCGCACACACACAGACACACGCACACACAGACACACGCACGCACAAACACACGCACACACATACACACAAACTCACACACAGAGACACATAGAGGCACATGTATACACATTTACTGATATAGAATTATCTTTTCCAGTGTGCGCTTTTTAGATCACTACTCGAAGATTTAAAGCATATAACTTTCACTAGTGTACAATGCGAATATATAAACGCACACACACACACGCACACACACACACACGCACACACACACACACACATACATATACGCTATATCTCTCTCTCTCTCTCTTGCACACACATGTAATATTCACATAGACAATAATTAGGTTTGCGTTAACATATATTTTTAACAACAATGAACTAACGATAAATGATTACGCAATGTCAAAGAAGAAGATAGAAATAGTTTTAGAGTGTGACGGGTGAGTGCACTCCAAATGTATTTCTATCTACTGATCAACAAAACGAAAGTCATTGGATATTGTAAGTCGTAATCTAGGATGATAAAATGCTTTTATAACATTTGTTATGGGAAAGTACGGCAGGATTACTTTTTTTAAATATTGCAGCGAATGTTTCCAGGTGAGTGATAGCCTCATGATAATTTGCAGAACTCTATTTCAGGACCTGATACAAATATGATGTTACAATTGTCCTTTGTGTGTTGCCATGATCAAATTACTGGAAAACGAAGATTGATATCTTTTGCATAAACTGTGTTTTATAAACAGTCAGAGCAAGGAAACCATTGGTGTTAATAACATACTTGTCGAATACAGTTAATCTTTAGTAAACATCTAATTAGTTAGAATATCGGGTGGAGTGTACCCATTTGATGCATACTTCACTGAAACACTTTGGGTAAACCCTATTCAGACAACCCAGCTATGAGTTACTAATGCTAATAATAATAATAATAATAATAATAATAATAATAATAATAATAATAATAATAATAATAATAATAATAATAACGCACCCTGTGAAGATAGCTCCAGATGGGGAACGGATAGTTAAATTTTCGATGCCGGGCGGTTTTTGTGCGTGCGAGCAAAGTTAAGCACACCTTTAACTTACGGAGACGTCTCTTTGTTTGAACCAATTATTCCTTCATTTTCCAACTATTTGTCATCATCTTCTATGCGAAATGACTTATTAAAATATGTTTAACTATATTCGTCACTCTTTTCAATTGATAATATTTTCATTAAGATATGAATTTCGTCGTTTCCTTAACGAATAAACCATGCTATGTTGCATCTTATTTTAGACATCTTATTCATAAATTAAATTGTAATACAGCTTTTAAAACGCGCGCTGATGGCTTTATTTACAAGTTGTACAATATCCTCTAATGTGTGCCATAATGACGCATAGTTCTCCACGTCTAAATGAGAAATTGTGCTCCGTGTCCATTCTTGCATTGAATTTCATTGGCTTCCGTGATTTGACTTAATTTAAGTTGTGTTAAACCTGTCCTTTCGTTCTTCAGCTTAAAAGGATTGAATCCAAAAACTGCCTTGCGTTCGAAAATGCACTATATTAATTACTCAATGAAAGTATAATCAAACCATTACAGCCATAGTTGCCGTGCTCGGATAATGCTTCTTTTGGCAGTGAAAATTAGATATGTTCACTAACAGGAACGTTTGGATGGCTATCATGAGTTCATTACTGGTAAGATTGTTCCTCAAATTAAGTGATGTACTGAATCAAATGAACAATCACCTTACGTGGCTAAAATCAGTGAAGTTTTGTTCCCTTGGTCTAAGTACTGCCAACCTTAATTAATTCTGTTTAATTATTTGGAATAATATTGAAACTGATCATCCATAAATGAACAGTCTGATCATGCATAGAGGAACTTCCCCCTCTCTTGCACCCTCATCTCGCCTACCTCTCTCAGAATTTTGGTACTTCTCATCAACCAAATTGCCACTATTCCACCCGGAATACCTTTCGAAATTTATGCTTTTCGGACTCTGCGATCATAGACCTCAGTGTATACACTTGTTGATTTGTATCATAACAATCTCCCACCACTTCTCGAACATTTTGAGCATTTGACCGTGTAAACCTCCTACGTTACTAACACACACACACACAGACACACACACACACACACACACACACACACACACACACATACACGCATATATATAAATATATATAAATATATATATTTTTACAACAGGCTTTCAATTTCCGCCTAGTAAATATTTCTCAGAAGGCCTTGGTTTGTCTCAAGCTATAGTAGAAGACACTTTCCCAAGATGGCACACAGTGGTACTGAACCCGGAACCATGTGGTTGGGAAGCAACCTTTTAATCCGAAAACCATGGCTGCACCTATGTTGATAACTTAACAATGCTCATTGACACAACTCATATGGTAAGAGAATTCCTAATCCCTTGTAGATCAGAATACAACCACCAAAACACCGGGATATGTATTTTACACATGATTGTTTCTAATTTAAGCTTTGTTATATATATATATTATATAGATGAGTGACTCTGTGGTACGAAGCCCGCTTCCCAAACACATGGTTTCGGGTTCCGACTCACTGCATGGCACCTTAGGGAAGTGTCTTCTATTATAGACACGGGCCGACCGAAGCATTATGAGTGGATCTGGTAGACGGAAACTGAAAGAAGCCTGTCGGACATTGTTAACCACTACACACATTTTTTTCTCTTCTTGTTTCTCTCCTTCTTTCTGTGTTCCTTTCTGTGGAAGAGCGTAGGTTGTAAACGTTTAAGCATTATTCAATTCTCGAGTGTTATACTAATACATCTGTTTTCTACACCACCTGTCTTCGTCTGTTGCTTTTTTGTGAATTCTCCCCCCCCCCCATATATATATATATATATATA
>NC_068992.1:23184987-23186420 GCF_001194135.2 Octopus bimaculoides
ATAATTATTACAAATTAAAAGGGTAAAGGATTATCAATTTATTAATTAATAAATCATTTAACAATTAACAATTTTTACCATACGATATACTCTCAGTACCGAAAATGCTATTTTATATTACCAAAATGATTGAATATAAATGCCTACAATACAAAAATATAAATGCTAGCAATGCAATGTGCGATGCATAAAACGTGCTTACTAAACATATTTGATATATGTAATTCAAATACAAGTTGATAGTAGAAAATATATTTCGGTCAACATATCGACCATTTTATATAAACGTTAGGAATTCAATTGAAGCAGAAATTGTTTATTACAACAGAAATAAATGATTTAAATGCATTTAGAGTGTATATTGTGTAACACATTAGCAATAATAAAAAAATAACAAAACAATAATTTGAGTTCTGGTATCGAAATTAATACTTATATATATATATATAGGTTAGGAGCTAAACTTACTAAAACTAGATAGCACCATAATACTTATTATAGCTTCAAATTACAGAGAAAATTTCACACAATAATATCGCAATTATGTTGATGCTGAAGAAACTTTTGTTTTCTTTTCATTTCCATTTTCTATTCTCGTGAAAACAATACAAAATAGGCGTTGATGGAACTTCTATAGGAGAGCGAACAATTTTCAATCTCAAATTCTTGAAACGAGTAGAGGCTTACGTCTATATTTTATGGTACTCAAGGGAAAAACGGATATGCTTTATTTGTTTCCATTTGTTTACACAAAAGCCACCACCGCAACTATCACCGTCTGTTGATATTGAAATGATATTTTGCTAATATGCTGTCATTTATCGGTGAGGTCAAAACCAGATACGATAGAATTTCATTCTTCATTGTCTGTGTTACAATAATGTAAGTAGTTCTTGAGATTTAACTATATTTCTCTCCTACTTCTTGATATATTCCGCAACACGGTTACCGAGATTAGTTCAAGAAAAACAAAGATATGGTTTACAGCCAAGTGGAGTTCATTGCTACAGATACCTTTAAAAGAAAACCTAGATTTGAGGTTTCAATGTTTCATTTGTTTTTACATTTGAATTTTAATTATTCAGCGTTCACTATTATATCATTCTATAGGGAAGCAAGGTCAGAGTAATGGTTAGTATGCAGAGCAAACTGCTTAGATGCATTTTATCCGTCTTGACGTTCTGGCTTCCAATTCCGCCGACATTGACTTTCATTTTCAGAGTCGATAAAATAAGAACCATTTCAACTGTGGAATCGATGCAATTGACTTACCCTCTCCCCCAAAATTGTTGTCTTTGTGCCACAATTTGAAACCAATATTGTTTTATTCTGTTCATGTATCTGTCTCTCAAGGAAAATGTGTGTGTTTGCGTATACATGCAAAACTTCGTGTATAGATATATAAATATATATATATATGTGTGTGTGTGTGT
>NC_068992.1:23187155-23191995 GCF_001194135.2 Octopus bimaculoides
TGTGTGTGTGTGTGTGTGTGTGTGTGTGTGTGTGTGTGTATAGATTAATTATTAAGAGTACTAACAGGAGGTACCACAATACTGACAGTGCAGTCAAAATGACCAAACCACGAGTTTTCACTGAAACACAAAGGTGAAAGGTGGCAAATGAATAAAAAACAGTTTTGTGATGAATAAAGTCTACAACCCTTGCATCAGTAAGACTTGCTGAAGATGATCTAAGGGTATTTCTCAAAGTTCGACATCACAGTGATCCGGTATGTCTGACTTTTCAATGTTCGATTATATTCGTCATTGGTAGGAAACTTCGGAGTTTTATTCATTTGCCTGCTTTCACCTCTGCGCTTAAGTGAAAACTCGTGGTTTGGTCATTTTGACTGTTATGTCAGCATTCCGGTACCTCCTGTTAGTACCCTTAAAAATTAATCAATATACACACATGAACTTCTCATAGCACTTCCTTATAAATACAAACGCTTAAGACACAACTTTGTTATAAACTTCTGACTGCCCGAAAGTGTATTTTCTTTAAATTTAAACCTTTGCAGAAGTAATTTTATAGAGAAACATAATCTCTTGACGTCAAATTATTTTTAAAAATTGTTCTCTTGCTTTGTGAATCGTCTGATTGTTGGACATAACCTGCCTTTTACTTGCATAGAGCGATAGAGAAATGCTGTAACATTAGATAAGTACTAACTTTTTAGCTTCTAAACAATATTCTCCTTATCTTTGCAACAATAAAGTGCAGTAATGTAGATTAATGTATCGCGCGTTTAGTTTTCACACACCATTAACCCAATGCAATGTGTTAGGAGGTAAATCTTGTCAGTTCTGATAAGCATAAAGGCTATCAATTCCAACAGTTGTTACAAATACGAGGAACACAAATTATGGCTCTAAACTCCGCTTGATATCCAGCTAGCACACATTGAGAATACTTACATTGTAAAGTAATTCTACAAAGTTTTCAAATATAAATGCAAACCTGTTTGTTTACCATTCTTTGTTTAGTTATTTACTCATTCTAAAAGCAACTTCAATTTTTCACTTAACATTTTAAGAAAACATCGATATTTCTAACAGATTACGCATAATTATCAGCAACCGTCTTGATCTAAATATTAAATACTTTGCAAAAGGCGGCTTCCCTCTGTACTAACCCGGCTCCAGCAGCAAAACTTAGTAGCAGGTAACCTCCAGGCCAGCCAGCAAACCAACCTGTCTAAGGAAGAAGTCGTTTCTTCAAAACACACGTCTCGCAAAATGCAGTTCTTTGCTAATTACTTTCACACTGACTGGCCTCCGCTTGCTAATTATCTGCGCACGGAGATTAGGCCCTCCTCATATACTCGTGCATTAATCGACAATATTTTAAACTGTCGAGTGATTTCGTAACTGTTTGGAATTTGTAGTAGTAGTAGTAGTAGTAGTAGTAGTAGTAATAGCGGTGGTAGTGATGTTACTAGTAATACAACAAAATTACCAGCCTCGTATATAAAAATGCAACACGTAGGGGAGAGTGTCACAACCGGGCTTCCCCTTCCACATGCAGCCTAACGTCACTTCCTGTATTTCCACTTGCCGAGAGATAAACCAAGAGAGCTTGAATGTTGTAAAACAGCTGTCGAAATAAAGGATGTAATGATATGCTGTACGGTGATGAGGAGGATCAAAATATTTGGTTTTGATGTTCCCTTCCCTACGGGTTGTGTTTTTATGTCAGTCTTTTTTGAGATTTCTTGGCAGATATCTAACCCAATTGCCATCAGAACAGGAAAATATTCATTTCTGTGAAACGAAGAGATCTTGGAACAAATCTATGGGCAATTTTCAGAAATGCCTGACCTGGTACATCTATCAAGGATTTGGGAGCATTTGTGATTCGTGATAAACTAAACAATCATCAGAGTGTCATCAGGCTGGTCTTCCCGAGATGAGCGCAGATCGATGAAAAATAAATGGTCCAGTACATTTCATACAGTGCTCGTCTGTTGCAGGATATCTTCGTTGTGTATAGACTCGTTGTTGAATAGTAAGATGTTTGAAGACACACAATGTGTCTCATAGCGAGCTTTATCAGGAGACCCGGGATGGAACGAAGTCAAAGAAAGTCACTAACCCATCAGATGACGCAATCAATAATCAAGTACTTTGAGGGGCATAAAATGCCTCATATTACACTGTGCAATATGCATACGCTTTGGTATATGGTCAAGTTTCATTTGAAGGAGTTTTTTGACACTTACTTCTGCCAGGACAAGAAACCACAGAAAGTCACTCTTCTTGTACATTCTTGATGTGATAATTTCTAGTATTACAATGCAACTGTCTCAAAAAGTCTATAGAACATTATGTTAAGAAGTCCGTATTCAGTAATGAAACATTAAAAGTTTTTCAGTGTTATATTTCACGGTATTTTTATTGAACAGTCAGTGATTCTATGCTGATATATCACATAATTATCTGAAGATAGACATATAATTGAATTATTGTACAAACTGCTATACATCTAGAATCGCTCATATTGTCATCAAGATTCTGACAATAACTTTCGATTCATACTCACTTGTGCACCTTATATGTGTAATACTACTTATCTTTTGACAAAGCGAACATAATTGTATTATGAGGAAAGAGGAAATTGAATGTTGTGGCTGCCATATGCTTCCGAGTGTATAAAGAGCGGAAATGAAGTGTCTTGGCTTCGTTCAGACATTATTACGTGTCACGTTTTCTTCTTATTGTGAACGTACCTGTTCCTCATCAGCGTTCCTTATTATTTGCAGTATGAGTAATATTTATATCAATAATCTCAAAAAGAGACTGGAAGTTTATTATCACACAATATCTTGGATCATTAGTAACACACATATTTATTAATTGTGATTGGTACAACAAATTCTCGTCTTATCTTAACTTTGTATCTTTTTTTCTTTTCAAAAGTTGAAAGTGAAAAAAAAAAAAAATGAAATTTAGAAGTTCAAAGTGAAGTAGTACTTACAGTCGAAAGTCAGCAACCGTTCAATATATAACCTTCCTTCGACATGTTACAATTTGCACGAAATGTTACACACACACGCAAATGCGCGCAATATATATATGCATGTGTGTGTGTGTGTGTGTGTGTGTGTGTGTGTGTGTGTGTGTGTGTGTGTGTATGTGTGTGTGTGGTGAAATTTGACATTACCCTATATGACATTTAACAAAGCATAATTTCAAGTACTTCCAGGAAGCATATTTTCACGAATAAATTTTTACATTTACAAATTGACGTTTAAAGTTCTTTAACATTTAAATAAAATGAATTAGAATTTGTAGTGATGTTATAAATGTAAGGCTGAAGCTGAAGAAATGAAAATATAACTGAAACTAAGGTTTTTCACCGTGAGAAATATGTAACATTTGTTAAGGTCGACGGAGTCGCAACAAGAGTAAACGCGAATCACTACTGTGGCCTTGAATTTTTTCTCTAAAACAGGAAATACTCAACTGCCAAAAAAAAATAATCATATGAACACAGCCAAACAATGTATTTGGAGATTTGAATTGCTTTGTATAATTGCCGGGTTTATGTTTAAATTGACCTCTGCTTCTCATACACTAGTAATTTGGAATAATAAAAAGATAATAATTAATAGACAGTGAAAAATCAGAGCTAAGTTAAGCCACAATTCCATTGAAATCTCACTCTAAGCCTTCAGATTACAAATATGATAAACAACTAATACAATAATAAATTTAATGACACATTGTATATTAGTCTCTCAGAATATATTTAATAGAATTGTGTATTTATATTTCATATCCATTCCATCTTTTATTTCAATATTATATTTTATTAATAATATGTTTGTCCTTCATACGAATCACAAAGTATATTTGTATGTTTCCATAAACTACCAGCAGCTGTTTATGTACTTCAGATATTTGCAATGAGTCTTATATAATAAAAACACACCTCATAACTCGAAAATTTGAAAGCGATACATCATTCACCGGTCATTTATTAAACGTTTTAAACAACCGGCACTCTATGTTTAATATCATCATTATTGGGTGCCACCCACCTCAACAAGTGTAATACCACGAAAGTAGCCCATTCTCAGTTACCCCTATTCATTACTCAATATACATCGTTCTATTTAAAATCAGTGCAATCCTTGATATCAAATATCCATGGAATTCAGGGCTCCTCATGTCTTCTCTTAACATATACTTTTACCTCCTACTTACAGACACTCTAACCAATTCTTCAGAATTACGTCTCGCAAATATATCACCTTTTTGTGCTACGCGGCAGCTCATCAGCAGACTTCTCTCTGTTTGCATCATATAAGTCCTAGAGCTGCGATTTATTTCATTTCGAGGTGATCCAAGTACATGGTATTGATAAGCCACAATAATGGCAAAATATGGATACCTACCATCTTCACGAGTTATTTTTCACCTAGTCTGGGCCATTGGCTGTTTTTTCAACACTTGGCATCGTGAAAGGAGGTTTCCTTGGACGCTATCGCACAGAAAATGAGCGTATGAACAAAACACATACACTACGTGTGTGCGAGAGATAGTGCTTTCACACAGACACACAGACACACACACATACACAGACACGCACATATACACACACACATACACACACAGACACACATACACACACACACACACACACACACACACACACACATAATTAATATAAGCAGCAGTTTGCAATGTTTCACCAGAGGAGAATTATGTCATTAGATTTACTGGGGTGTTAGGAAACAACTACACACAAACACACACAAGCACAAATACACACACACACACACAGAAACACACACACACACACACACAC
>NC_068992.1:23192005-23193229 GCF_001194135.2 Octopus bimaculoides
ATATATATATATATATATACGACGGTCTTCTTTTAGTTTCCATCTACCAAATCCACTCACAAGGATTTGGTCGGACCGAGGCTATAGTAGAAGTTACTTACGGAAGTTCCATGCCGTGGGACTGAAACCGGAACCATGTGGTTGGAAAGCGAGCTTCTTATCATACAGCCACTCTTGCGCCTTCTGCAGCAAGTGAATTCGATCTTAAGATTCAGCGTGAAAATTTACATCAACACAATGCAGCCAAACAGAAAAGATCCAATATTCTCCTCTACTCTAGGCACAAGGCCCGAAATGTTTGTGAGGGGCCCAGTCGATTAGATCGAACACGGTACGCATCTGGTGCTTAATTTATCGACTCCAAAAGTATGAAAGTCACAGTCGACCAAATTTGAACTCAGAACGTAAAGACAGACGAAATACTGCGAAGCATTTCCCCCGGCGTGTTGATGTCTCTACCAGCTCGACCCCTTAGAAAAGATCCAATATTGAAATAATAAACACGATACTATGTATGCACCTCTGTCTCCTTATTGTCACGGTTCTTCTACTCAGGATAAACGCTTAAGACAAAGAATGAGGAATTACTACCAGCAAAATTTTGCCTGCAATACAAGATGAAATTTTGAATTTAAAGAACCGATGTCGCTCAGTTAATGCATAATGCAGAATGTGGATAAAATGAGGCAAACATCCTGTTTCCTCCCGAAGACTTATCGATAAATAATCTGATGTCGCTGAGAATAAAAGAAATCGCGTGATTTCATTGAACAATAGAAGTTTAAAAACTCATTTAAAAGCCACTACACGTTCGTCCTGAATTCATTTTGAAATTCCTTTAAACTCTCTAAGATGCAGATTTGTCCTACGACTACGTAGCAATATGGGACTACGTTACACTGTTAATAAATTTATCGAATGCTACATTTTCGCCTGTTCATTCTCTCGTGAGCCTATATGTGTGTGCATATGTGTGTGTGTGTGCGCGTGTGTTTATATATTTATATATATAAAATAAAGAAATGGGAAAAGAACTCAAAACATCCAGACAGCTAGGTGATACAAAAAAGGGGCAACAAAATATCCAGATAATATATATGTGTATATATATATATATATATATATATATATAAGTGGCAATATACTACACTTTATCGTGCAGTTACTGTTAATACTTCATTTAGAGAATTAACATTGCTTGTTTTCACCTTTTCAATATCAGTG
>NC_068992.1:23193740-23196335 GCF_001194135.2 Octopus bimaculoides
ATATATATGTATATATGTGTGTGTGTGTGTGTGTATGTGTGTGTGTGTGTATACGTATGTCTGTATTTGTCCCCACCATCGCATAACTGATGTTGGTGTGTCTATGTCCCCCGTAACTTAACGGTTCAGTGATAGATACCGATAGAATAAATACTAGGCTTATAAAGAATGAGTCCTGGGGTTCGATTTGTTCGACTAAAGGCTTTAGTCCAGCACGGGCGCAGTGAAATGACTGAAACAAGTAAAGAATAAAAGAATATATATAAGTAGATAAATGGATAGATAGATATAGTGACACACACACACACACACACACACACACACACACACACACACAAAGAAAAAGACGGATAGATGTACAACGCACATACGCATGCACCCACGTAAATGTATATATATTTGAGATGTTGAAATTACATGCGAAGTTTTATTTCACAACTTATATTTTGATTTATCTATCTGTCATTCTGTCTTTCTATATATGTATGTATCTACCTATGTATCTGTCTGTCTTTCAGTCTGTCACTGTGGATGTACGCGCGCGCGCCTTCCACGTGTGTGTGACTGTGAGCGTGTGTGTGTGTGTGTGTGTGTCTGTGTGTATCTGTGTTTGTGTGTGTGCGTTGGTCCGCTCTCTCCGCATGCGCGTGTGTATCATAATAAAATATATTGCGTTAACTCATAGGAGTAATTATGCTAAGGAGGTCTGAAAGGTGGACTTGGATATTGTTTTTGCAGATAGGATTTAAAAAAGAAATATTTTCTGCTCTTGGCACAAAGCCCAAAATTTTACAGGAGGAGGCAGTCCATTAGATTGACACCAGTACGCAACTGGTACTTAAGTTATCGACCCCTGAAAGGATAAAAAGGAGAAGTTGACCTCGGCTGAATTTGAACTCAGAGAGTTAAGACAGTTGAAATACCGAGAAGCATTTCGCCCGGATTGCTAACGATTCTGCCAGCTCGCTATCTTAAGTGTTAACAATGTTAACATTAACATTATCCTTACTCTATTTTCAAAATATTGTCCCGACATACATGTTCTATGACAGCTTCTGCCTACAACCTTAGCCGCGACTTCTACTACATGTGAAACCATGCCCACCACTACAACTACAATCACTACTACTGCTGTCATGCCTCGGTTACTAATACAACGATAAGAACTGCTGTAACTACTACTACTACTACTACTACTACTACTACTACTACTACCACTACTACTACTCAAAATCGCTCTGGCCAGAGAGCCACAACCTACATTTCCCGAGCCATTCTTCTGTTCGAAAACTGTGACTGAAAGACGAGATAATGAAGAGGAGAAAGAAAGAGTATGTACAAGACAGCTGATAACAATGTTCAGTGGTTATTGGCCAGCTATGAGCTCTCAACCAGAACAAATGACCTATGCCGACAAAAAAAAAAAAAAAACACAAAAAATAAAGAAACAACAAAAGAATTATCCCAAGCGAAATATTTCTTTTACTTGTTTCAGTCATTTCACTATGGCCATGCTGGGGCACCGCCTTGAAGAATGCTAATCGAAGAAATTGATCCCGGGACTCACGTTTTAATGCCTGGTACTTATTCTAGCGGGGTCTTTTACTGACGGTTAAGTTACGGGAACCGGTTGTCTAGCGGTGAAGGGAAGGGGACACACACACACACACACACACACCCACACACACACGCACACACACACACACAAACGCACAGACAAACAGACAGACAGACACACACACACACACTCACGACACACACACGCACGCACACACACATACAAGCACACACACGCATCACACACTCACATACGACAGACCTCTTTCAGTTTCCGTCTACCAAATCCAATCACAAGGCTATAGTCGGCCAGAAGCTATAGTACAAGATACTAGCCCAAGGTCACACGCAGTGGGAATGAACCCGGAACCATGTGGCATATATATTAAAGAAAAACACAAACAAAAATTGGATAAACTGCTGATGACGGTCCCAGACCGGGATACACTCAGGATAGATCAGCTGCTACAAGCTGATTTATAAACAACTCCAGCCATAATGCGACAACAAACCCGAAAGAAAATAAATTAATAAATTAATGGAAACCTAGAACAAAAGAAAAGGAATAAAAGTATTTGGTATTATATATAACTCTTCCTCCTTGACTCTCTCGTCGCTGACACGTGACGAAAGGGTATATATCTTTCTATCCATTTCCTTCCTAAAGAAAAGACGTGCCTCGCCTGTCTCCTCTCTTGGCTCGCTCTCCCTACGTTCATAATAATTTTTCCATCGTCTTGGCTCAACAGCCCTCACGATTTGTTTTTACTGTCTTGTTTTCACTGTCCTGTTCTTGTTAACACTTTCACCCTCTGCAAGAAATCGCAAATTTTATTTAATTTGCTTTGCGGGAAGGACTGTTTCAACGAATTCGCGTATTGTCCTTACCTTCGAAACGCGGAGTAGATGAAACAGGGACAACTGAAGAAGGGGTATACTCTTTATGTTGCATGTCTCGTTTCTCTGTTTGCTTTTTTGGTTGTCGAAAAAATTTCGTTTTCTATGTTTTCGTTTTTATGTTTTCGTTTCTCATTGCGT
>NC_068992.1:23196433-23197927 GCF_001194135.2 Octopus bimaculoides
ATATATATATATATATATACATACATGTATACCTTGACCACCTTAGAACACGATTTTGTGATTATTATAATGAATACATTACTCCCACTTAAAGTTAGTACATATAAAAATGTAGTGTACCAACAGTAAAACAACCTTTATTGTATTTTGCTTAATAGTTGGTATTGGTTATGAATTCATTATAAAAGAAACATTTTTGCTTTATGTATTATTTTCTCTGTCGCATCACAAAAAGATCATGCTACCTAAAGTCATTAGTGTCTATTTGCTTGCTCTAAAATCTGCATCTACATGCAGGCATTTGAAGGTTGTTTTCTAAAAGACACTATCATGTGTTCTCAGGTTGTATATTCAAATGTCAAAAAGCTATTATTCCTAAATATTCATTGCCTGTTTCAGTTTCATTCTTAAAAATATTTGTCTATTAACGTTGCATAACTTTTTCCGTGCCAAAAGTCTTTCTATGCATTATTAAAACCGAAAACTATGCATTCATGAATTGATTTACTCAAACATTTATTTAATTATTTGGACAGTCCGTACTACTTGGTAATTTTAATGCTTTTCTTTTTATGTTC
The DNA here is from genome assembly GCF_001194135.2 of Octopus bimaculoides. Classification (NCBI taxonomy): domain Eukaryota; kingdom Metazoa; phylum Mollusca; class Cephalopoda; order Octopoda; family Octopodidae; genus Octopus; species Octopus bimaculoides. Next base: position 23,197,012 of record NC_068992.1, read on the forward strand.
TTTAAAGTGCAATATAGATTTCAAGCGTTTCAAATATATTGCAAGTACCGTCTGCTTACCATTAATTTCAGGAAGCTAACTTGACCTTTCAGTGGCTTATTTAAATATGAAATTTTGTTTATAAATGAGATCGTATCTCCTGTTATTTCAGGATGTTTATAGGCAAGATTGTCAACCATGTTGCTTGAGGTTAGTTTGAAAGTGTACAAAAACTGGCAATTCTGTCTCAATAAATATGTTTCTTGTCAGGAAAAAGATGCGACTGAGTGCATAATACATTATTCTGTATTTTCTAATTTGAAACGTCTATAAGCATTTAATTCCAGAGTAAGTAATATGATGTACAAAATAATAGGAAGCACACTTGTGATTGCAACAACATCTTGAAGAACATATTTCGTGAATCACAATCAACTTTTTAAAATATGATCCATCATATTTCATTCGGGGAGCAGCATAGCAACACATTCCATTACAGAGAATACAGACTCAAATTATATTCAGAAAATATCAGACTAAGACAATTATTTCCATAATTAAAAATCTCATTAAAAGATATTCCAAAAAGTAATACTGAGCCATATATATGCATGAAATTACAAATATGTGGCTTCGACAAAGCAAATACAATTAATAAAATACATATAACTGTCTAAAGTGCATGTCTATTAGATGTTGACCAGGTAGTCTCCGTATTGTGTCTCACCAAATTAGAAAACACTGCTGATCTCCCTCACACACCATCCTAGCGTTTTAGAAATAAACTCGCGGGACACTGAAATGATTGGAGAAAATATCAGAAACTCAAATCTGAAACATATTTGACAAGAGACGGATTGCCCTTAGCAACAAATATGACTTTTTGATTGGAGAGAGATATAGATATGTATATATATATATATATATATATATATAT
>NC_068992.1:23198369-23201156 GCF_001194135.2 Octopus bimaculoides
GGTAAAGAGTGTGATGTGCTGAAAACAGAGAGAACAGTACTTGAAGTGTAGTTTCATTCCAGCGGTAAATATCCGTGTAGAAATCCCTGCAAAGTAATCCATGTGTGGAAAATCCGGAAATTTATGTTGGAGCGAAAGTTGATATAGCATAGATACCAGAGGTACATATATTCTATATTGCGATGGATTTTTGCTTGTTTACTTGAAGAATGGCCAAGTCAAGTGAAAAGTGAGCGGTAATTAGGTCAAGTCATGAAGACAGAATGTGAAAGGGGATAGAGGAGAGATAGAGGCGGAGGATGGTAGCGATATATTTACGGTCAGTTGGTCTTAACAGGGTAGAGGGATGAGCATATAGAGTGAAGGAGGAATAGGGGGATGCGGTTAAAAGGTCTAGTGAGTAGGAAGGAATGCGTGTGTGTAGTATATAGGTGGTGGGGTATGAGTGATAAACCAAAGACAGGGATAAAGGGCAGGGATGGGTAGGAATGGTAGTTAGTAGTATCATATTTCAGGATGCTGCCAAGCCTATTTATAGACGGTGGAAAGGGATTGAAAGAAGTGACGTAGTCTGTATACGTAGGTGGTGATCTTGTGAATTTGAGAATAGAAGAAATAGATTTTGTGGTATATGTGTGGTGAGATGATCGAAAGGAAATAATCCTATTCAAAAGATGGTGAAAGATGGATGTTTTTGCCAGGTTGAATAGGTTTCCTGTAGGGGGTTGTGTGATTATGTTGCGTGATCGTTTGTGCAATTTTGCTTGTGATAGAACCTAAATGTGTGAAAATAGCGGTGGTTGCAGTTGCTAAACGCTTCGTTATATCGATTAAGTAGAGTGGGAGAATTGTATTTTAAAATATGGAACGCCTCCGTTAGCCAAAGCTTGCAATTGCAGCGCTGGCCCTAGTATGGAGTTCCAGAATCTAAGATGGACCATTTTAAGGTGTATTGGGTATTTTTGTTTTTGAGGTGATGAATATGATTGGCTAATGTTGTCGGTTTACTGTGTTTGTCGTATCTAAAAGAGTGCATATGGGCCGCGTAGCGATGTTTAAAGTTTATAGTTGCACCAATGTACGTGGCAGTAGAGTTATGTAATATATTTTTCACGGTGCATTTATATATTACATTGTATCTTACCAAATGTGTTTGAAGTGGACAGATAGTCCCGGAGCGACAGTTACACGTGTAGGAGGCTAGAGGGTTGCGTATGCTTGTGGTTGAGTTATTATTATTGGAGGATATGTTATTAGGGGATGTGTAGGAATCTAGATCAGAGGAATTATTGTTATGGCTATTTGTCCTATCAGTGCTATTATTGGTATTGTTATTGTCTAGAATATTGCTGGGTTGGGATCCATTGTGGTTTTGTTCCAGTTAGTGTTAGAAGAACGTATATTGATGTCCGTGTTTAAAATTATCGTATTGTACCACTCCTAACTCTGAATCTATTATAGCAGCTTCTAACAAACATAAACTCTCGCTCTATTACCAAAACCTAAGCAACCGTAACTATGCTAACACCAGCACCCGACCCACACATACACCCAACGCGGACATCAATATACGTTCTTCTAACACTAACGCTCGTACACTGGAACAAAACCACAATGGATCCCAACCCATTAATATTCTAGACAATAACAATACCAATAATAACACTGATAGGACTAATAGCCATAACAATAATTCCACTGATCTAGATTCCTACACATCCCCTAATAACATATCCTCCAATAATAATAACTCAACCACAAGCATACGCAACCCTCTAGCCTCCTACACTTGTAACTGTCGCTCCGGGACTATCTGTCCGCTTCAAACACATTGCGTAAGATACAATGTAATATATAAATGCGCCGTCAAAAATCTATTACATAACTCTACTGCCACGTACATTGGTACAACAATAAACTTTAAACATCGCTACGCAGCCCACATGCACTCTTTTAGATGCGACAAACACAGCAAATCTACAACATTAGCCAATCATATTCATCACCTCAAAAACAAAAATACCCAATACACCTTAAAATGGTCCATCTTAGATTCTGGAACTCCATACCAGGGCCAGCGCTGCAATTGCAAGCTTTGGCTAACGGAGGCGTTCCATATTTTAAAATACAATTCTCCCACTCTACTTAATCGATATAACGAAGCGTTTAGCAACTGCAACCACCGCTATTTTCACACATCTAGGTTCTATCACAAGCAAAATTGCACAAACGGTCACGCAACATAACCACAGAACCCCCCACAGACAACCTATTCAACCTGGCAAAAACATCCATCTTTCACCATCTTTTGAATAGGATTATTTCCTTTCGATCATCTCACCACACATATACCACAAAATCTATTTCTTCTATTCTCAAATTCACAAGATCACCACCTACGCATACAGACTACGTCACTTCTTTCAATCCCTCTCCACCGCCTATAAATAGGCTTGGCAGCATCCTGAAATATGATATTACTAACTACCTTTCCCACCCATCCCTTCCCTTTATCTCTGTCCTTGGTTTATCACTCATACCCCCACCACAGACGCATTCCTTCCTACTCACTAGACCTTTTAACCGCATCCCCCTATTCCAACTTCACTCTATATGCTCATCCCCTCTACCCTGTTAAGACCAACTGACCGTAAATATATCGCTACCATCCTCCGCCTCTATCTCTCCTCTATCCCCTTTCACATTCTGTCTTCATGACTTGACCTAATTACCGCTCACTTTTCACTTGACTTGGCCATTCTTCAAGTAAACAAGCAAAAATCCATC
>NC_068992.1:23201166-23201567 GCF_001194135.2 Octopus bimaculoides
CTTGACCTAATTACCGCTCACTTTTCACTTGACTTGGCCATTCTTCAAGTAAACAAGCAAAAATCCATCGCAATATGGAATATATGTATCTCTGCTATCTATGCTATATCAACTTTCGCTCCAACATAAATTTCCGGATTTTCCACACATGGATTACTTTGCAGGGATTTCTACACGGATATTTTGCCACTGGAATGAAACTACACTTCAAGTACTGTTATCTCTTTTTTCAGCACGTCACACTCTTTACCACTTCATACTAAAAATATCCGCCTATGGATATAATAATAGATTACTTTATTTTTTCTGTCTCCGATGAAGGGAAGTACTGGATTTTCCCAGAAACAGCTGTAAGACTCTATCCATAAGATGCTTCTCCAACCTTACCTTTGCTCTCTTTA
>NC_068992.1:23201638-23205886 GCF_001194135.2 Octopus bimaculoides
ATATATATATATTTATATATATATGTATATGTGTTTCACACACACATACACACACATATTTACGTTTACATATAGGTACACAATTATCTGTAAATTAATGAAACAAACCGGTCCTTGATTAACAATTGTGGTTGACCATTTAAAGGCGTCAGACACACTACCTCAAGGATTCAAAGAACCATAACGTTGTAACTCGCATAGAAACTAAAATATACATCTTAGTTCAAGTTGATCCGACGACAAACTATTTTTGATAGACATTCATCTCAACAGAAAACTCATGCAGTTAGTACTAGCTTCTATAATATATAATATACTCATATAAGGATATCTTTGACTTGGTCTTTCTAATTGGTCTAATTGTTCAGAGAACGACTGTAATTGAATATTTTAAATTGCATTTCAAAATATTTCTATTAAGTCGGTGAACTTACCTGAATACATATCTAAGCTCAGGCAGTAGCAAAAATATCCACCAACCATCAAGATTATCGACAATAATATCAAAAGGCCATTTAAATAAAAGGATGTACTGTTTACTGATTTCGGAAGAACAGAATTATCCTATTGTATACCTTTGCAAAAATATTGTACGCACTCATAATTAAAACATATACACACATAAACATTGGCACAATCACATATACACTTTAAATTACATATATGTTAGATTGTTTACAAACAATACCACATTACACATTCGTTGAAAAAGTTATACCTTTACTACAAAATTAGATAAGTTCATGTATATCTAAATACCGTAAAATTCTATAAAAATGGTATTCATACGTGACGTAGTTAAAGCACTGAAGATAATTCTATAAACACAGCATATATCTGATTAATTTAGGCAAGTTTAGAATTAGGAAGAACTATAATAGAATTAAATAAACAAAAAAGGAAAGGACATCAACCACTATAAGACATATGTGTATGTATCAACACGCGTTGTTCATACACACACATGTGTCTGCACACAAGCATATACAAAAGTTTAAACAGATGTATGAGTTAATACTGCTTTACATTTGTTTGATTTATAAACATACAATTTATATTCGCTTCTGTGTAGTAGATACAAACACACAACACGTATACGCACACACGTACGTACCACACACACACGAGTGTATATTTATATGTATGTGTATATATGTATATGTATATATATTCTATACATCTCCGTATGTGTTTGTGTTTACATATGCACATCAATACAGTCATATACATTTACATGTATGTATGTAAGTGTATGACTATTTGATTGCCCTATAGATTCTTATTGAACTTCATTATAACACAACTTGCATCTCAAGATGTCTGTCTTAATCTATTAGCGTTCTGCGTTTAGAGATTTGTCAATGAAAGTTTGCTGCGCAAATGTGTCCGCATAGTTCTCTTTGAAAGAGAAATAGAAAATGTATGAGCATTAAACATTTTGTAGTGGATATATAGGTTCTTTCAGTAGAATTAAGTTTGGCGCTATATTTACGCATGTAATGTACGCATATAATAAATAAGCCTATGTGTGTGCACGTATGCGAATTGGTGCGTAGATATGTCTGGGTATATTTACTGGTAAAATTTCCCGTTGGTTCCGAATTGGCCTTATTCTCTCCTATATGTTGTCCCTGGAACTCTAACTGACGCCACTCTGTGTTTATATAATTGAATCACGTAAGTAAATTCCCACCTTGTTTTATTTTTCCTCATTAAGAAGAACGCTATTTATTACTCTTATTTCAGTATAAGCACTGACTTATTGCATAAGTATTAAAATAATTTTAACGAATTATTTCACCCTTAACTGGCATGCATACATAATACGTACATACATACATACATACATACATACATACATGCATGCATGCATACTTACATATATGCATACGTATGTGTACATACATATATATACATATATATTATATATATTAATTATATATATTTATATGTACATATATATATATATATATATATATACGTGTATGCTGAACATATTAATATCCTTGTGTCTGTGTGTACACAAACGCACATACATATATATCCCTATCTATCTTTCTATTTATCTTTACACACACACACACACACACACACACACACATATATATATATACGTAAATACAAATGCACACCTATCTTTAATGTTTACTTACCGTATTCACCCACCTTTTAATGTACTTACATGACTTATCTCTACAATATTAATCTTGCAAATTTTTGGAAATGTTTTTCGTCTAATGTAATCACTTGGATTGAAGTTGTTTTGTATAAGCTATCCTCAAATAAATAAAAGACCATATTTTGTTCACGTCTCATCAAAATTGTCGATGATGTTAAACTACAAATGATAATGAGAGATATAAGTGAAATATAACAGACATTGCAAATGTTAATGACCAAAGCAATATAAATACAATGTTATTATCAGTTAGAATATGCTAAAAGTATGTTCGGACTTCTAAACAAGCAAATCATTGTTTTGTCATAGAGAACATTTCTCGCTGTACATATATGGCGTAAATACGCATAAATCAGTTCGCAGCGCCACCTATCCAGACTGCGAGTTGCAAGCATTTAGGAGTGGTTATCTCCTGTTCAGTCACAGAAATCGGAGCACTCATTTTGGAGTCATATTCACTGGCGAGTTACGGCAATCCATTTCCTTCCTTGTGGGGCCATCCATTCTTTGTGGTTGCAGAAGCTGGGTAATCATTGTCAATATGTATCGCGAATAAAAGCATTTGTGCACGAATGGTTCATACCGCCCGTACAAAGACTATTAAAAAGCCACAGAAGGTAATGTTAAATCAAACTGACCGCTGCCATTACACTAAAGATTCAAGGAGGTAATTAGCTTTCTGCAATCCGTTAAAACAACTAAAGTTCACCTCTCAGGGAGATGTACTTTCCGACGTTTCCCCCTCACCCATACTTCGTTTACCTTCTATCTCATGTCTCCTGTATTACAAATAGAAGGTAAACGAAAGAGAAAGAAGAATAAAAGTCGAGCCTGGAATAATAAGGATCCTGAATATTTTAATACTCAGTGAGTCCTAAATCGCTTGTACATCTGCCATTTTAAAGAAATTTGATAGGTTTTAATAACGCAGCCTATGTCAGTGTGAAATTAAAGGAGCTCCCACCTGAGGACGTGCATGTATTTGTAAGCAAGTGTGTATGTTTGCAGATACTGATGCGTGTATATGTGTGCATTAATCCATGCACACACACGATTATGCAGATATATATGTTTGTGTGTGTGTTTATGTGTGTGTACATGTACGTACACATGTTTGTGCGAGTGTGTACGTATGTAGACGTTGTGAACGTAGGAGGTTTATGTCAATGTATTGTGGGAATATAGGTGTATATAGGAGTACTACTGCTGCCACTACTTCTATCACCACTGCCTCAGTTACTGTTGTTACTGCTGCTGCTGCTGCTGCTACTACTACTACTACTACTACTACTACTACTACTACTACTACTACTACTACTACTAGTGGTATCACGCGTGTGACGTGTAACTTGTCCACACATTATGGATAAACGTAAAATATAGAGGTGTATGCTTGATATTAATACGCGTGAAGCGACACCTGTTTCTGTACACTGTCTACGTCAATACACATCATATATCCTTTTCGTACATGGAACAAACAGCGGTAGTAAATCATGGTAAGAATACAACACGTGTCACTGATATTGTTGACAACAAAATAAAACTAAAGAAAAACAAAAACCTTGAGTGATTGATTTGTTTGTAAAATAATAGATTTCTTCCTTAATTCCGAAATGTGTGCTGTATTTTCTTAAGGATTTGCATCGTAATGTAATCGGTGAAACCATTGCACTATTAGAACAAACAGGTAAGATTTGTGACAAGCAAATTATTAATACACACATAAGATATATTAGTGTTTATATGAGCCAACTGATTATGCAGCGTGTTTGAAATTGTCAGTATTGGAAATTTACGGTGCTTGCTTTTCCGGCGTTCACTATGAGACTGAAGTCATAACAATGGTCAAATTGACCAGGTTTGTTTGTAAAGTGATAGGTAAACATATTGTAAAAGATTTCGTTAAGACTTAATAACATGCAAATATTAAATAACAGCAGGAGTTTCATTATGCCCTCTCCACTGCAACGATAGCTAATTGTTTGTCGATGCATCTATCTATCTATCTATCTCTCTCTCTCTCTCTCTCTCTCTCTCTCTCTCTCTCTCTCTCTCTCTCTCTCTCT
>NC_068992.1:23205961-23207876 GCF_001194135.2 Octopus bimaculoides
TATATATATATATATATATATATATATGAGGAACAGAGAGTGGTGTGTGAGAGAGAGAGAGAACTCTTTCAAATAATGACCGATCAATCACAGGTTGTATTCACTGACAGAGTAACAGAATATATCAGGTATAAGCAATACATCTCCTCAACACTTTACGAATTTAAGACAAATTCACCTTGTGGAGTATTTATTTGAAAAATGTTGCAGATATGTTTCCACAAAATACTGCCTAGTATATTTAAAAAGGAAGGAAGCAATCAAGAATAATTTATTTACGCTCAAATTGACAGAATGAACGGGAATTATTTCTAATCATATTTGCGAGATCAGAGCAGTTTTTATTTATTTTTTTTATTTTGGCTACACTGCGGCAACAAATACAGCATCCAAACTCCGTTAAAATACCGCTATGTTGTATTGTCTGCTGTTAATTGATTCAGTGATGATTGCAACTTAAAACTTACTACATTTGGCTGTTTACTGTTACCGGTTTTGGAACCGAACTTAAGCCGTTGTGGACGATATACTAAGAACTATCAAATTCAAGAATATAAAACCGAAATTATCATCGTTGCTCGATTTAGCCCAATGTGAAATCTTTTTCAATTGTTATTGCCAGTTCAAATTCCGAGAGCATCAGTTTACCAGCCTAAACTTTTCAGAGAAATCGATTAACTTACAAGACTTTAAAACTTCATCTGGTAATGAGCTCTATTTGCGGAGTTCCAAGTTTTGGAGATGTCTGGAAACACCTCTAAGCCAATATTGTTCCCGGAGAAGTAGCACCTTTCAAGATCCCAGTTAAGGTTCATGTCAGTGAATTACCTCCCGACAAAAGTAACTCACAGACAATCCAACGGACCCAGGACAGATAAAGCACCTCCACTCTTTTGCTGCTCGTCTAAAAGGTGACAATCGAATCCTGCATCATGACAACTATTGTGCTAGTAATACATGCTGCAGCAGACTAATATAAGCTCCAAGGGCTGTAGGCTGCGCGCGCTCTGCACAAACTATAGTGTTCCACTATAGTAATAAACCCCTGCTGTCTTGTGGGGTAATTTACTGAATCATTAAAAATGCCTAAGGGAATAAACATCCTAAGAAAATCAGTGGGGTGGGATTCTAAAACAGATATGTACAGTTTATACTTAGCCAGAAACTAACATCTTCTACGACTCCATAGATGCTACTTTCGCAGCATCTTGTCTCTTTTTTAGCGTATCAATGAGCGGAGAGGTGGTCAGTATACTTGGAACTAAGCATTTACTTCTGCAAACAGCCCAGGCACAGCAGAAGTGGTTATGCTTCTGTCTTTGAAACCCCACCGTTCTATGACAAAGGCCAACGAAAACAAGTAATGTATTGGTATGCATTAAATTGACTATATATCTTATCCAAGTTTCGCCATATTATGGTTATTGTTTTTGTGCAAACATTTTCTAAAGCTATATTTATTACACGTGTGTTGATGTTTTTGGTTTACATTTTGATATTCCATCATGCAGTTAACTTCAACACACACAGCTAATAATGGAAAGTAACTTGAACATTAGTTTGATTCTACTCTACTTCACTGATTGACTTCTTAAGCTTCCTTTGCTTCTTAAACCTCACCGTTAATTCAATATTTCTTCAATTATCTATTATTGCTTTACATGTAGTAGTAATACGTGCAGAATCACTGCTGCTGTGTATATGTTTGTACATGTTAATGTGTGTATTTATTTAATATATTACACTTTCCGTGTGCAGAAAAATAAATAATATACCTAAAGCGTTGATGGGTAAATGGGAATGGGTGAATACGATGTAGCACAACGCCCAAGTGTATGCAGACGGAGAAAAATTTCAAGTGGAAGTGAGAGAGAGAGAGAGAGAGAGAGAGAGAGAGAGAGAGAGAGAGAGAGAG
>NC_068992.1:23208100-23209504 GCF_001194135.2 Octopus bimaculoides
TGTGTGTGTGTGTGTGTGTGTGTGTGTGTGTGTGTGTCAGTGTGTTTGTGTGTGCCAGCATGTTTAAGAGAAAATCGGAAATGACTTGAGTTAAATCAAGAAGTAAATTAAACAAATAGAAGTGATTCAATTCTTTCTGAACTTAAATATTGTTTCAGAAAATATTTATATTATTTTAAATTTTAATCTCTAGCCAAACAAACACGGATACATAAACACACACACACTTACATTTACTCACACACATAAACATAGAAAGAGACACACTCATGCAATACATTCGTACAAAGTAAAATAGATAAATGTGTTACTGACTTTGAACAATAAACTTAAAGGCCTCGTTGGCTATACAGTGAAAATGTATTGACTATGGACCACTTCTAGTTCAAAAAACATATTTAGAGTTTGCGACCCCTAATACTTCAACTGGACCAACACGCTGATGGCAATCACAAAGTGAATTGTGAAGTAGAAGAAAGAAACTATAATTTGTGTTTGCATTAATAAAATTATGTGAAGATATAATACGGAAACAATAAAATACTAACAAGAGCACTCAATGATTAGCCAGAGATAATTTTTAAAATGAGAATATCTGAAATAAACTTGACTGTTCTCAGAAACAATAATACTAAAACTGAACCCGACCGCTCTCAAAAATTAAGTAAAGAAAAAAAAACAGAGAAAATAATCCAGAAACCTTGTCAGGTACCGGATCAATCCCCAAATCTAATCAGTTCGTGTCAGTTACGAGGCAAAACATCCCTGTATGTTTCATCCGAATCCAACCAGCGGTTCTTGAGATATCTTGTCCACGGACAAACAAATAAATAAACATGACTGGAAACAATACCACCGCTTTAGCGAAAGCAGAGGTAATAATATTTATTGGATGCTGATAAAATTTGAGATCGGAATATTGGAATAATAGACCGTGTCTTTCGTATTCGTTTGAATTTTTTAGTTAAACTTTCGTCTAGCCAAACCTAATATATGTAGTTAATAAATCAATAAGAGTTTACACAGAGTTATATAAAATGAGATATCATTAAATATTGACGATCCTAGGGTCAAGAACAGAGTAAGTGAATTATTGAAAATCACGGTAATTATTGTATACAATAGAAGAAAAATAGAATTAAAGCAATGTATCGACTACCAATATCCTTAGAATAACAATAGAAAATGTTTTATTTATGTCCAGCCCTCAGAGTTGGTTTTACCTGATGTACACGTTGAATTTTAATTGTCAAGGGTTGTTGAAACAAAAGTAGACTGGTGGATAGAAGTAATATAACTTAGCTTACACCATGCAAAACTTGGGTCACTCAACTTTGCTACACACACACACACACACACACACACATACACACACACACACACACACACACACACACACACACA
>NC_068992.1:23209770-23219270 GCF_001194135.2 Octopus bimaculoides
ATATATATATATATATATATATATATATATAGGTATGTGTGTGTGTGTGTATCAGCAGAAAATATGCTATCAAATACAACTGCACTTATTATTAGTTCAAACATGGTGGAGAGCTGGCAGAAACTTTAGCACGCCGGGCGAAACGTTTCCCGGTATTTCCTCACTCTTTACGTTCTGAGTTCAAATTCCGCCGAGATCGTCTTTGCTTTTCATCCTTTCGGAGTCGATAAATTAAGTACCAGTTACTTACTGGGATCGATCTAATTGTCTTGCTCTCTCCCTAAATGTTTTGGTCCTTGTGCGTAGAGTAGAAAAGAATACACAAATGTATCATCCATTTTCCTTTTTAATAATGGCGTATCCTTGATGAATATCTCTGAAATGTTACATATTAACATCAATTGTTCTCAACAGGCTTCATCCCAAAACTGACTGTCCGGAATATGTCATTTGGTTTTAGAAAATATATTTGGTAAAAGCTAACTTGCGTCCTACTGGGAAAGAGTTCTATTTCATCTATTTGATTTAAATGTCAGGAGATTATGTCGCAGGTCACAGACGTTTGAGGTCTGTGAGAGGATTATCTATGTTCAACTTGAAAGAAATATCAATAGATTGGTAAGCGCACTATTGTAGATGAAATGATAAAAAATATTTACAGATATTTCATATTTTGTTCACTAAATAGCAAAATAGCAGCCCCTGGCACCACAGCCTCTGGCTTCAGCTTGTGGCTTCAGGTACACATTGGAATACGTAGAGTAATTATTCCGGGTACAGATCATTACGTCTCTTTGCTTTTCGCATTCGATTAGTTTATTTATTGTCATGTAAATGCATAGCGAAAGTATATGCGACTGATGGAAATATAAGTAAATGATCTATCAGTAAATATTTATATTTATTTCTACTTTAGAATTACTTGTTTTGTGTCTTACCTTTTGATGGCAACATATTAATGCAAAAAAAAAGAAAAGAAAAGAAAGAACGAATATTTTTCAAATATCGTTGAGTGAATTGTGATCTGGTGGTAAGCATTAGTATTTTCTTAGTGCTGAGATGAGATACGGTAAATACTTACTAGATCGAACAGTAACTACCACTGATAAAGTTTGCAAAGGCCGTAACATACTCCTGAAATAGTGTTGACAACAAAACTATTAAAAACTTCAGCAGGTGTTTGAATGCTTTATCCCTTCACTCTAATCTCCTTCATTAGAAACAAGAAACAAAATGAATATTGCCCTTAGACTGCATTAATAGACAGTCTGCTGTAATTTAGTAAAAACGTACATCACAAGTTATCCTATTCTATTCTATTCTATTCTCAGCGGTGAATAGTCTAAAATATTTATACTTCTGTTTTGTGTTAATTTATGATTCTAGGCTGCAGCATGTTTTAAGTGTTACTAAATTTTCATGTCAAATAAGTGTAATTACTTTCTTGCCAGAAGTAGTTTCCTCTGGCACCCAAAGTAATATAGGAACTTCGGTTAGTGAATATGGCTTATTATGATAATTTTATTCTGATACTTTTTAATTCTGAAATTTCCCATCACTTAAGGCTTGAGGTTTTAGTGCAATTAATTATTGTTTGCTCACACGAAACTTACATTTCTTAATAATGCATTTTTTTAAAGTAGCCATATTTAGAGTTGTTATAAAGTTACCAATATACAGTAGCAGAATAATATAGATAATATCTTCGTTGACTTTTCATAGTTAATATTGTTGTCTTACGTGAAATATATCAGGTAACAAGTAACAAAGAAAACGTCGTGATTGTTATAGGTTTCAGAGAGGTTGTTCCTATACATTTAATAGTACGTGTGTAGATTTTACACTATATGAAGAATCAACTGCTTCAGAAGATATCCTATATCATCTTACCAATTTCAAAACGACCGTGGAATTTCCGTAGATATTGTTAGCATGTTTATCAATTGGTTAAATCCTGAAAGGACAGACTGCAAGTAAGATAGCACATAAAATCTATAACTAATTTAAATGAAGCGATATAATGAAATAATGTTTAAATTGTTCAGTTGGGAATAGTTAAAAGCAAATAAAATATTCTGTGGCAGGCTTGTCTTTATTGTTGCTGTAAACATTCGACTATTTCCCACGTTGATATTAATACTCTTGGTAGCATTTATGATGTCTTTTTCACCATAACCGATATTTTATTATCAGTGTTTGGTTGGAAGTGTGACCGCTGTAAAGTAAGGGCAGGATCTTCTCATGTCAAACTTCTTGTGGAACTTTTATATTAAGCTTGCAAATTTTATATTACTTCATTCTGTTTCCTTTGAAATTTTTGCTGAAGTCATTAATTTGAATATTAATTGCCTCTGCCGAGAAAATCTGATCTTGAACCACCAGTAAAATCATATCTCACTTTGCACTGAGCTCGCAATACAAGATTATCCACGAATTTCTTTTTCTTGAACGAGTTCCTTATTTCTACATTTATTTTTGTTTGCTATTTTTGGTTGAATTTAATGATGTTGATTTGGTTTTGCTTTTCATCTATGAAACTTTTTCTGAAGAAACTGCTGCTATTCTTGTGCATTTTACTGTGAATTTACTGTTGTTTTAATGATATTGGTTGTTAAGTTGTATGTAGTTGTTTCTTCAGAAAGAGATTTTATCTTTCTTGCTCATGTTAACTATGAGTGAACGTTTGCCCCATAATTCACCGAAACGTGTCAGGAAATACTACTTGTTGCCATACATAGGTCACAATAGTGCATATTATTATTTACTTTCATTAATTCAAAGGCAGCTGGCATTATCTGCAAGTTGTGTCATGAATAACACATTTACCTGATGACAGTCTCACTTCAGTATGGATGAAATTAAAAAAGATTATTTACACATAGTAGTTAAGTACGTTATGTTAATACTAACACTACTATTTGTCACATCACTACTGGGTTGGTCTTAGTATATTACCCTTTCCAATATGTGTGTAGAAATTGTTACTACTTGGTAGACAACTTCACTGAACAACTCTTCAATTTCCTAACGTGTGCAACAGCAATGAATTCGTTCATACATATTTTTCATTCGAATTACAGAAAAACAGAAATGTGAATGTTATGTTTGACCATGTTCCTAAATTTATGAGCTGATGTTGTGAAACATCAATTAAAAAATATTATTAATATGAAATTAGTTAATGATGGTTCATCACATTTTCCGTGATATATGGGACTAAATCTTAAACTTATACTAATGTAAGCACAGATTTACCGAATGCTATGTATTAAAGATTTTTTCTATGATCGTACAGGCATTTATCGCACTTTTGCAAATGGGATTAATAGTACCATTGTGTAATGAATTTTGCAATTAGAATCTCCCCGTGACAAATATAGAATGAAAGTAGGAAGTTAGATTCGTTAGAGTCAGTGAAATAGTCAAATAAAATTACGATCCGTACACTAAAGTGAAACTGAATTGCTACGATGATAATATCGTAGAACTTTAGTTTGATGTCTTAAAACTAAAAGCCATATGTTAAGATGCTGAGAAACTCTTTTTCATTTAATTATTTTGTCGTTGGAATGCGGCCATTCCGAATCGCAATCTTGAAAGGTTTAGTGGAAGAAAACGACCACATTTTATTTTTCACTCTAGTACACCTCTCGTTATCTTAGTCAGACCCATTAAGTTACGGGAACGTGAACAAGCCAGCACTGATTGTCAAACACACATTCATATACATACATATATACATACATACATGCATACATACATACAAACACACAGCGGAATGGCTGTGTAGTAAGAAACTTGCTTCCCAACCACATGGCTCCGGGTTCAATCCCATTGCGTGCACCCTGGACAACTTCATTCTATTAAACTCTATTAAACTCTTTTAAAAAAAGAAACTCTTATATTTACACTTCTCTCGATTTCAGCCCGAGCTAATGAGGTAAATAATATAGATCTTAGAGCCCTTTGGCGTCCATTTCTGGCATGTAGTGCTATCTCATGAGTGTGCACATAGGAGAGGCTTATAGGCCCAAGAGTAATTGTGCGGTAAGTAGCTTGCTTACCAACCACATGGATCCGGGTTCAGTCTCACTCAATGGCACATTCGGTAAGTGTCTTCTAAAGTAGCGTAGGGCCTACCAAAGCCTTGTGAGTGGATTTGGCGGACGGAAACTGAAATAAACCCGTCGTAAATATATATATATATATATAGATAGATAGATAGATAGATAGTTGTGTGTGTGTCTCTGTTTGTCACACCACCATCTCTTGACAACCGATGTTGGTGTGTTTACTTCCCCGTAACTTAGCAATTCGGCAAAATAATAAGTACTAGGCTTATAGAATAAGTGCTAGGCTTACAAATAATAAGTCCTGGAGTCAATTTGTTTGATATAATGCGGTGCTCCAGTATGGCCGCTGTAAAATGCCTGGAACAAATAAAAGAATAAAAGAATATACATATACAAAACTTATTCTGAAACCTACTGAAATTTCATTTGAAACTTACTGAAAACTATTTTAAAATACATACCAAGTATAGTAAGGGACAATCTGGACCCGTTAAATCACCTCCCAAAATCCCTAAACACTTTTACAAATATTGTATCTTTTGATGTGGTAAACGTATATACCACTATCCC
Source organism: Octopus bimaculoides (assembly GCF_001194135.2). NCBI lineage: Eukaryota > Metazoa > Mollusca > Cephalopoda > Octopoda > Octopodidae > Octopus > Octopus bimaculoides. The sequence goes on from NC_068992.1 coordinate 23,214,414, forward strand.
ACCACCAATATGGACTAGAGGCAATAACTTTATGGCTTGAGAAATTCCCTCATGAGATTCCAGACAGAATTGAAAAAGTTACATCACTGAAGGCTAAAAGATTATCTTCGAAAACAATTCTTTTTTTATTTCGATGGCAATATTTACAAACACATATCTGGGACTGCGAGTGTGACAAAAGTTTCTCCAATTCACGTCAATATAATTATGGCTTACATGAAGGTCCACTTATATGAACAGTCAACATTAAAATGTGGCTTAAACTTCCACAAATATCTACTAGGAAACTAGAAATGTTTCCTAGATGACTGCCTAAATGTGGATGCACTCATTTGAACAACTTATAGGGTTGAAAAATCTAACCAACAGCATTAGCAATAATATAAACTTCACCATGAATGCAGTAAAACTCAAACACCATTCCTGGATATACGAATCACCAAAAGAGAGAAAAACATTCAAGTAGAAATTCACTACAAACAAACAGATTGTAAACAGTACTTACTGTTCACCTCATGCCATGTCAAACACACGAAAAATAATATTCCCTTTAATCTAACAAGAAAAATCGGCACAATTACCTCAAACCATGAAACTCGCAATAAAAGATTCCAAGAACTATAACAAATAATACTTAAATGGCAATATGCATTAAAGTTAATAGACAACGGAATGGGATGTGCCAATGTAATAAATATCCAAGAAATACGAAAAACGAAAACCCGGGGTTCATGTCCATACAGCGCTTCATTACCCAGGGGTTCATGCCCATAATGTGCTTCGCTTCACAGCGTCTCTGCAGACCATAACAGCCGGTGGCCTATAGCCTCTCTTTAAAGTTGGTGAAGACATGATCTCGTGGCTAGTTGTTGAACATAGAAAGGCTGACTGCAAGGTATTGCCTCCCTGGATCCTCTATCAATCAAGCTGGTTAGCTAGTGGGTCCCATGACTTCAGTAGAAAACTATTGAAGTGTAAATAGTCTCTAAAGATATACATACATTATAACACTGACATCTCACTTTAACAGATATATTTACCAAAATTACATAAAAATATCTTGAAATACTAATGAGTAAATTCATTAAATAAAATCAGCACTGACTTCAACCACGAACTGCTGCAACGCGGCTGCAATATTTCTGGACGGTCTCCTTGTGTAAGTTGGTGAGTGTTGTGATAATCTTTGCCTTCAGTCCATCTTTGGTGTTACAAGGAATTTTGTTGGTCTCTACGTCCCACACATAATAATCAAGGGGATTGCATTCTAGAGAGTTAGGTGACCAGATTTTAGGAATCGTCTGATTGCCATGACTGGGATCTCCTGCTTGTGTGGCATGGTGTATAGTCCTGTTGCCAGACATAGGGTCTTCCAGCAACCAACCTATTGACCCAGGACAGCACTACCTACTCCAAGCACATGATGTAGGCGTCCATGTTGAGTCTGAGGCCGTATGGGAAGTTGAACAGAGACATAACGTCGCCACCCATCACAAATGATCACTGCAAACATCATGATGTTGATTGAATGTTTGATTTTTATTACTCTCGGTACATATTTTTAGATTTTCACTGTCCTCAGATTGACACCCAAACACTCTGAAATATTTGTACTGGTGCTTCCGGCACGAATGTGGTTTCCAAAATTCTGGCAGAGTGAATTGCGTCATGGTGCTGTTTTTTTTCCAAGACTGTGCTCAATTGACCCTACTATACTGTATAGTCAACAAAATCCGAAACAAACGATGCGCATACGCGAAATAAAACATAAAATGGCGACAATTTACACATCACACCATGTATATAAACATTATCATATATACATACGTACCTTCATACATTATATATATATATATGATGCGGATGACTGTATTTGTGTATGCGTGTGGAGTGCAATTAGTAGTCATGTCAACAACCATGCATGCATGTAAAGAAACCGAGTAGACGCATAAAAATATTTTCTTTTAAACAGCATTAAAAGATAGACAATGAATCACGTTTCGCTATAGTATTACATTCCCGCTTGGATTCAGTGACACTGATGTACTTTAAAATATTAATTCTATAAAAAAAAACAACAAATTTCTTCACTAAAAATGTATCTAATAAACTTCGTTTCATCGCCAGAGGCTGTTTTGTGAGTAAATTAATAACATACCAGTCTCAATAAGGCCGCATTTTGCGCACTAGAACGACAGACAAGAGACAATGAGACATTGGTAGAGTATGAGAGATGTATGGACTCAAGTATATAATATATCTAGATTTTAATATATTGATGGTGCAATATCTATCTATGTATCCATCTTTCCGTCTGTCTGTCAATCTATCTATCTATCTATCTATCTATCTATCTATCTATCTATCTATCTATCTATCTATCTATCTATTGATCTATCTACGTATATATATATAGTGAATTTAAATGTTTATTATAAACAATAAATCAATCATTATCACTTACAGCTGTTTCAATTAATACTCAGTGAATTCATTAAATATTAAATTCATACGCCCTCAGCATAATATCTTAAGAGAGAAAAACACACATAGAACGTACCAGCTCATACACACTACGATATACACACATGCACACGTACAAACACATATCGGGTTATTCTGCATGCACCTAAGTGTTCCGTATATAAATGCAAATGCTGAAACACAAAAATATGAAATAAATTATATATTCAAAAATAAAAAAAAATAAATTCTTAACTGGTATTGATACTTTAAAACAAATGCTATTTTATTAATTCTCTAGCTATTATAAATGCGATTTATATAAGCATAAGTTTATTCCTACACCAGTATTGCAGACGCACATACACACAAATAAATATGCATCCACGCACACAGAGACACACACGCACACACAGAGGGACACATACATATATATAAAGATAAATATTGGATCATCCCATAAATTATGCGTTTTTTCAATTGCATGAAGGTAGTAATTTCACATTGTCCTTATTCTTAATGCAAGATTTTAAGAGTTCCGTTCCATCATTTTAACTGTTATTTTTTAAAGCTATAATGGAAGTTTCAAAGTTGCATCTTCGGCACATTTTGCTGTATGAACTCAATAAAAGCAACAACGCAACGGAATGTGTGAGGAATGTTATTGCAGTATATTTGGATCGGACAATAAGCCTAAGCCAGTATCAACAGTGATTTCAGGAATTCCGAGACGGAAACTGCAGCCTAGAAGACGAACCTCATTCTGGAAGATCTGTAGAGCTTGACGGGGACGTTCTGCAAACCCTGTGGAACAAACTCCTATCGTAAATCTTGAGGAACTAGCAGAGAAGATTGGATTTGGGCAGTCAACCATTTATCGACACCTATGTGCCATCGGAAAAGTCTGCAATTTGGGTCAATGTGTTCCTCAAAAACTTTTCGAGTCTAATGGCGTGCAGAGAGTGAATGTGTGCTCTTCTTTGGTGTCACGTCTCAGGAATAAACCGTTTTTGGACCGAAGGGTCACTGGAGACGAGAAATGTGTTCTCTAGAAAAAAGGTCAATCCAGGCTAAAGCAGGTCTTCACACGAGTGAGGTGCTGTTATCCGTTTGATGGAATGTAAACGCTTTAATCCACATGAACTTTTAACCCCAAACCCAACGATAAAAGAGGATATCTCTTGTCAGAATCTTCTGTAGATTAAGTCAGTACGACCATCTTTGCGTTCCTGAGCAAGAGTGTACTTCCATCAGGATAATGCTCGACCACATACACCGAGGTTGAAATTCGAAAGGCTGGAACAGCTTGAATGGGAAACAAGGCATTACCCACCATATTCGCCAGACATTGCCCCATCTGATTATCATATATTCTGTAGTCTTCAAAATCATTTGGAGGGGAAAAAAGATGCATTCTGTAAACGAGGTCAGAACAGTACTGGCGGAGTACTTTTCTTCACGGACAAGTGAATTTTGGAAGGAAGGCCTTGCAAGTCTAACAGATAGGGGGAAGAGCATTGTAGAAAAGGAAGTAGAGTATATTTTCCATTAAAAATGAAATTTGTTTATCTAAATTTTGAAAAATAGAAATACAAAAAGCCGCATTATTTACGGATTACCCATTATATATGTATATACATATATACACCATTTTATATATATATATATATATATATATATATATATATATATATATATATATATATACATATACATATACATTTGTGTATATATTAACATGTATATACACATATGTATATTTATGTATATAAGTATATATATATATATGTATGTACATATATACATGCATATATATACAAATATATAATTACATACATTCATACAAACACATATATATAAAGCGACAGACTGGGAGAGAGCTAGACAGATCAGAGTGAGAGAAAGTGAGATAGATTTATAGTTAAATAGATAGGTAGATAGGTAGATAGATAAATAGATAGATATAAAGATAGGCAGATAGATAGATAGATAGATAGATAGATAGATAGATAGATAGATAGATAGATAGATAGATAGACACACGTATAAAGTTTTTTATGGACGTATGCACACCTGTTTATGTAGCTATATACGTATGTATGTTTTTATAAATGTCACTCATTTAATACTATTAAACTTATTCGGTTGTGTTTTCGAGGAATTCTGCGAGTACATAAAATTTCTGTCGTAAAAAATTTGCTGGAAGCAAATTGGTGTGTATTCATGATAAATTTATTTACACAGACATCAGCCAAATTTCTTTACCTTGTTATCTTACTTCGATTTTTATACATTATATACTTTCAATATATATACTGACTCTGAAAGAAATGCACGCGCACACACACATATTCATACCTGTACACTTATATATATATATATATATACATATAT
>NC_068992.1:23219359-23220691 GCF_001194135.2 Octopus bimaculoides
ATATATATATATATATATAATATACCTGTAGCTTGTCATTCTTTCTCCACTGCTAATCTTACGGTCACTAATAACATACTGTATTCTAAAAAACCTTAGATGCATTTGAGCTGCAATTCTGAAGAAGTGCCATTCTAACGACTAACAATTTCGTAGTCTTCTTATTTTGGGCATTATGTATATATATATATATATATGTATATATGTGTGTGTGTGTGTGTGTGCGTGTGTATGTATATATATAATATAATATAAATACTATATATATATGCATATACGCATACGTATATGTACATACATTTATACTTATATATGCATATGTAGGGAGAGAACGTCACGAAAAGTGTGCAATTAAAAACACGAAGTACGCGTACATGGAACATGAATTATTCTTTCGAACATCGAAAAACGCAAATGAAAAACAAAACAAACTACATAAAGAACGATCCTTTATCAGTTGGATGTTTTTCTAGTCTCGGATTTCGAGCATTCAACAACAATATACACTTTCGATAAAACAGTTTATCGAAAGCAAATTAATTAAAATTTGGGATTTTGCAGAGGGTCAAAAATTGGGGATTTTGAGGAGGGTGGAAACACAAACAGGACTGTGAAAACAAACAGATAGGGCTGCTAAGCCTAAACGAGGTTGTGGTTGGGAACGCGTAAATGAAGCTTGGTCAGGAGACAAACAAGAGCACGTCTTGCTTGTTCCAGCTACAACGTAGAGAAAGAAACACAAGTTAAGAGAAGAAAGATGGCCGATGGTCACGTTGGAGCCATGTGAGCAAGGAGGTGGAGTGAGGGAGAGCGATTGACAGAGTAATAGGATAGAATAGACGGAGAAAAGGAGGTAAAAGTACAAGAGGGAGAAAGAGAAAAAATGAAACATTGAACGCCATGGATCCTCGTCCATGTAAGTTTTATCTTGATAATTCTGATCCACACTCTATATGTACGGTCTTTTTACTCAATCGTTTTTCTCTCTTATTGTTTTGCCTCCTCTTCTCCCACTATCCTATCCTATTACTCTGTCACTCTCTCTGCCTCACTACTCCTCCTTTGCTCACGTGGCTCCCAAATGACCATCGGCCATGTTTCTTTCTTCTCCTAACTTGTGTTCCTTTCTTTCTCTCCGTTGTAGCTGGAACAAGGAAGTCGTGTTTTTGTTTGTCTTCGATCCAAGCTTACTTTACACGTTCGCCACCACAACCTCGTTTAGGCTTACCAGCCCTTCCAGTTTGCGTTCACTGTCCTGTTTGTGTTACCACACACACACACACACACACATACATACATACATATATATATATATATATATATATATATATA
>NC_068992.1:23221491-23223292 GCF_001194135.2 Octopus bimaculoides
TCTCTCTCTCTCTCTCTCTCTCTCTCTCTCTCTCTCTCTCTCTCTCTCTCTCTCTCTCTCTCTATCTATCTATCTAATCTATCTATCTCTATCTGTCTCTCTCTCTTTGTGAGACCTCAGTAGGTAGTAGCAGATTTGAAGAAATAGTATTTATGGGTGCAGATAAATGTTTGGTTATGAAGTTTGATGGTTTAAGAAGCAGCAGACAAGGAAGGAGACGGCGAAGAAGAAGAAGAAGAAGAAGAAGAAGAAGAAGAAGAAGAAGAAGAAGAAGAAGAAGAAGAAGAAGAAGAAGAAGAAGAAGAAGAACAGCAACAAAGAAAAGAAAAAGACGGCAGTGGTATGACCCAATAGTAGAGCTTATACCACTCCCGTCTGATAACACACAAGGTCCTACGGTGTTATGCGGAGCTCGTTCTTCTCACTTTCGATGCGACCGTATTAAACATTTGCTTTTACATCCATGTAGAGGAGAATCAAACCTCCATGCGACTAACGACTAGAAAATTGAGTAACTTTTAATACATTATCAAACCACAAAATTCAAAGTCTTAAAGAAACTTTGTATTTGTTAATATCATGTAATTGGCCAAAATTAAACAGACGTGGTTGTGTGGTAAGATGCTTGCTTCGTAACCACATGGTTCTGAGTTCAGTCCCACTGCGTAGTACTTTAGGAAGTGTCTTCTACTATAGCATCGGGCCGACCAAAGCCTTGTGAGTGGATATGGTAGATGGAAACTGAAAGCACGACGTATATATATATGTATATATACGTCGAGAGACAGATACCTGTGTATGTGTGTATGTGTCTTTTTGTCTGTTTTTGTAGCACCAGCACCGCTTGAGAACCGGTGTTGTTGTTTTTGCGTCCCCGTAACATAGCTGCTCGGCAAAAGGGACAGATAGGATAAGTACCAGTTAAAAAACGTCTTGAGTCTATGATTTCTCCGATCCCAACCCTTCAAGCCAGTGACCCAGCACGGCCGTAGTCAAAATGACTGAAACAAGTAAAAGATAAGATATATATACGTGCGTATACGTGTGGCTGCAGATACATATACGTGCGTATACGTGTGGCTGCAGATATGTATATAATTATACCTTATGTATGTATATCACTGAAAATGGAACCCACCACAAAATGCTAATTTAGTTCGTTTACTAACAAAGATATGCTGTGCAGAATACGACACTATTTTTTAATAAATATTTCGTGGATTCCTATTCCTTTTCATAGATTACGTAATTTAATTATTCAAGCAAAAGTATGGCTTTCCATATTAGGATGTTTATACCTGTGTAAAAAATGGATACGTAAATGCTTCTACATATATATTTACATTCATTTCTTTATTGAAAATTATCTGATGTCTAAGGAACACGATTATTGTAACAGTAGAAATAATAGAAAATTATGGTAGTAATGTTATGCTAAAATAGTTATTATAATAAAGATAGAAAAATAACAACAACATTATAGCTAATAATAATATTGACGCCGAAAACAACAGTAATAACAACTATACTACTACTTATATTTCCTTTCATCTCGAATCCTAAACAATATATATATAAAAATAATAAATACTTTAGGAAGTATGCGTAAATTTATTTGCAGCTTATTATTTTCATACTGAGAATGGGAAATTGATTTGAAGTATACAATATTATATATTACTTTTTTTTTTAAATATAAAACTAGAAATAGAAAACGAGTATAGAGAAATCTGTAGCTGCCTTTTTACCGACTGATGTCTGCGCATATATATATATATATATATATATATATATATATATA
>NC_068992.1:23223643-23233118 GCF_001194135.2 Octopus bimaculoides
TATATATACATAATGGGGATTTTAATGCAATTATTTTTTTTTAATGTTAGGTGGTTGCGTTTGTATTACAAGTTTTGCTGGTACTTTACCTAATTATATTCGATCGATTTTACTCTTTCGAACAAATATTTTCATGTGTGTTGTGTGATTTAGTTTAGATTTAATGCAGAGAAAATTTATAGAGCAATGGAACAGACGGGTGAAAAAAAATGCAACGTAAAACCGTTTTAGATAATGACACTATCGACGTCTATATAAGGTATTAGAAACTAATAAAAGTTATATATTGTATATAACATACTTGGAAGATATATATTGCTTTTCTGATAACTAATTTTCTGTTTACATATGGAGAACATTTAAGACAGAATAACACCTTATTTAACGTTAAATATTTCTTATTTAGCGTTAGAAGTTAACTAAGTTTAGCCTATTCGTCATATATCCGTTACATAATTTCATTTAAACAGTACTCTTCTATCTCCATCGATATGTTAGTTGTTGAAATATTAATTTTTGTTGTGTGTCTATATGGGTACACAAATATGAGCCTAGTTTGTTATTGTTGAATTGTTGTACTGAAACACTATGCCAAGGAATTCTAACCCTCCAGATACTGCCTCTTTTATCGTTTTCGTTTGAGTACTACAACTGTTTGACCGATGGTATTGGGTGATACTTCATCTGATTGAGACAGCCTTCTCCGCATCTATACGTATATCATATTGAATCATTCATGTTCATACAAAAAACCTTGCTATGGCTATATGGCTATACGAATTGAAAGGAATAAATCAACCTCCCCCCCCTTTCAACAAACAACAATACCTCGGGCACGTCTGCTTCACACATGCTAATTATGCAACGTCAAAACTGGTGTAAAACTTAAAGGAGTTCGCCCACTCCAGCAATGTTAAATGTTTAGCTAACACGTGTTTCTTAAGACTACTATTCGTTGTTCAAGTAATGAAAGTATTACAAGGACATTGATAATTTTTAATTACTTAATCTTAGCAAACTCTGATAGTAGTGACGTCTGGGTTGAATATTGATCGCATCATCTTCTGATATCACACTTCTCAGTCTTTTAACCCTTGCAAGTATTTCTTTACAATCCCATTGGCTTTAATTTTGTACTCCACAATTTCTTCTAAGAGCTGTATTTCCCAGTGTGTAGCGTATATTCATCGCATCTATAATGGCCTTTGAGAGACGGTGTTAGTACCCTATTTATAATTTTCATGTGCTTTCTAAACCTTTCAGTTCGAATAGCGAGACATCTTGAAATTAAGATACTTATATTATTTTAAGAAAAAGATTTTAATATTTGCCTACAATGTGATACATGTTAGCATTCTTTTCTATTGTACCATCTCATTTATTTGTTTGGAATACTTTTTTGTTTGTAATTGTTTCATTTATTGTCTGTATTTATTTTAATTCATTCTGACTCGCGTTAAGTTGTTTTCTTCCCATTGTAGATTTGACATAAATGTCTAAACCTCGTTCTCATTGTTATAACCTACTGTTACAACAGCAACACCACCAGCAACAATATAAGCATTAACATCATGCAGCACAATAACAAAACCCCGCTCCTTAAAGCCACGACGATATAAATAAAAGCATCACTAACATCAGCAAACTAATCACCAAACCACAAATCATATGCTTCCTCTTCAGATCGTTCATGTATTTCTCGCAATGACAGCGATGAAGATGAAAATTGGAAAAGTGTTACCGTAGGAATGGATGGGAAGTGGAAAGATGTCAAAAACTAATATACTATTGTAAACATCATGCGGATTCCAACTGATGGGACTTGATGGAAATCTAATATTAACACGAACACCACCTGCAATAACGCCAACACAAACAATACCAATGCTGAAAACTCTATAAGCACAATGTAATCTCAATCGAAAATACAACAAATCAAAACCATCGGGAAATCCAACGAAGAGACATAATGCCCAGCATAGATACAATGAAGATTTTATGTACATTATACATAAAGGGGCAATCGTTTCACTAAATGAATGCATCACATCTAACAAATAATATAGGAACTCGCATTTACAGTTCTTAACAACGACACGAGAAATTTCTAACAGGATAAAAACAATATATCTCACCGGGGTGGCAGATTTTCGAAGGACATTTATTAAAAGAGTAAAAGGTCGGAGGGATAAACAATAATGCGCGGGAAGGAGGGATAACCAATTTTTGTATCGGAATATTTTGAAATAACCCGTCTCAATATACCTCACATGGTACTGGGTTCAATCCCATTGTGTGACATCTTGAGAAGTTTAGTGGTTTCTAATGTAGTCTCGGGCCGACCAATGCCTTGTGAATGGATTTGATAAAATAAGTATCAGGGTTAAAAAAATAAGTACTAGAGTCGTTTCTTTCGACTAAAGTTCTTCAAAGTGGAGCCCCAGCATGGCCGGAGTGTAATGATTGAAACAAGGAAAAGATAAATGATACCCACCCCTTTCTTCCAGCACGACATTACTTAGGCGTAGGAGTGGCTGTGTGGTAAGTAGCTTGCTTACCAACCACATGGTCCCGGGTTCAGTCCCACTGCGTGGCATCTTGGGCAAGTGCCTTCTACTATAGCCTCGGGCCGACCAAGGCCTTGTGAGTGGATTTGGTAGACGGAAACTGAAAGAAGCCCGTCGTATATATGTATATATATATGTATGTGTGTATGTGTTTGTGTGTCTGTGTTTGTCCCCCCAACATCGCTTGACAACCGATGCTGGTGTGTTTATGTCCCCGTAACTTTGCGGTTCGGCAAAAGAGACCGATAGAATAAGTACTAGGTTTCTAAAGAATAAGTCATGGGGTCGATTTGCTCGACTACAGGCGGTGCTCCAGCATGGCCACAATCAAAAGACTGAAACAAGTAAAAGAGTAAAGAGAGGAAATGCTTAACGGTATTTCGCCCGTGGCTACGTTGTAAGTTCAAATCCTGCCGAGGTACACTTTGCCATTCATCCTTTCCGAGTCGACGATAAATTAAGTACCACTGAAGCACTGGGATCGATATCATCGACTTTTACCTTCCACCAACATTGCATGGCCTTGTGCCTTCAGTAGAGGGGATTCTTCTTCTTATTATTATTATTATTGTTCGTCGATTATCCCTATAGGTAATCCTGTATCATGAGGGCTACATCTTTATCATGCACCACCAATTTTTAGATCTTTGTATACCATGTATATGCCCCCTCCATTTCGTTCTATACCGTGTATACTTACCTTTAAAACAAATTTATAATTCGTTTATAATTTCATTATATATAAACACCCACACCTTGTCTCTGTCCTTGTAATGTTCTCCTCATCTTTTGCACTGATGGCAAATAAATGAAAACATTATTATCATTATTATTATCATTATTATTGTTATTACTTTTGTTATTATTATTATTATTATTATTATTATTATTATTATTATTATTATTATTATTAACATCACCATCATTCTCTTTCTTAATTACACGAGAGGAATAATAGCGTGTATGCATACGTTACGAGAGAGTTAATTATTTTCCAGGAACAAATGTTTACAATCCATTACTACATAATAATTGTTCTCAAGTAATACATGGCATTAGAAAGAAAAGGATTTCTGCTGTCTGTTTGATTTAGGAGGACTTAAATATTGAAGTGAGAGAGTGAAAAAGAATGGGAGTAATGGAAATTCGATTGCCAGGTTCAGTGTGATGTTTATGGGGTGCAGCTGGATTAGAAGCGTTCATTTGTGCTGTTTATAATAGTAAGAAGAAAATTTGATTTATTCATTGTCCTTTTTCTTTTGAAGTTTTTATCGGTTTCGGCTATACTGCTTCATTTCAGTTTGCTTTGTCCTTTCATGGTGTCCGCATAGTAACATAATATTATATTTGAAGGAACTTATACTATTTCCCACGAGGTATGTGTATACATAAATACATATATATACATATACATATTTATATACATATATATATATATATACATATATATATATACATATATATATATATATATATATATATATATATATATATATATATATATATATATATATATTATATATATAATTTTGCAAGCGTGTATGTATGTGTAGTTTATGTTTGCGTGTGCTCAGATATATGTTATAAAAAGAAAATATAAAGAAAATGTTTGAAAGAACATTTGGTATGTTGTATAATAAAAAGAAGCGACAACGAAATTTGGGTTCCCTTTACATATTCATGATGTCAAAAACTTTGACCTCTGTCACGATGTGTCCCTCACTATCAAGTAAAACTGAAGCAAGTTAATTTTTTATGAAAAGAAATTTGTTCTATATTGACTTGTTTTTCCTGTTTCAGATTATATATTTTCTTGACGAAATACAATCACTATAGCAAAAATGATTCTTTCGCTTGGCGTATAATATGCAAAATAAACACATTATATCCACATTGCACCCTACTGCCTTGAAAAAAGGAAACATTGATTCTCGCAGTTCAAAGTAAATTGTTTGAGCATTAAGTGATAGAAGAACATCAGATTATGGGGTTATGGAAATTGACACGCTTTGAGAGCGATGTACCTATGATTAAATAACAATTACGAATCTGAGACAAAGGATATTCGCTGTTGTGCTTAGCGTCGTCAATGGCTGCATTTGATATCGGCATTTGTATGCAATAAAGAATTAACTGGGCTTTTACAAACATTTTTTAGTGGATATAGTAAAGCTTTCAAACTTTAAAAAGAAAAATGCTTTCATTCCGATGTTGAGTACTTGGTGATTATCAAACATCCTGGCACACACACACACGTACCTCTAGGTGCATATACAAGTACACATACTTACATATATATATGAATGCATGTTTATATATATATATATATATATATATATATATATATATATATAAGCGCAGGAGTGGCTGTGTGGTAAGTAGCTTCCTTATCAACCACATAGCTCCACTGCATGGCACCTTGGGCAAGTGTCTTCTACTCGGGCCGACCAAAGCCTTGTGAGTGGATATGGTAGACAGAAACTGAAAGAAGCCCGTCGTGTATATGTATGTATATGTATGTGTGTATATGTTTGTATATATTTGTATGTCTGTGTTTGTCCCCCCAACATCGCTTGACAACCGATGCTGGTGTGTTTACGTCCCCGTAAACTAGCGGTCCGGCAAAAGAGACCGATGGAGTAAGTACTAGGCATCCAATGAATAAGTCCATGGGGCGATTTGCTCGACTAAAGGCGGTGCTCCAGCATGGCCACAGTCAAATGACTGAAACAAGTAATATATATATATATATATATATACATATGTACACACACATATCCAGCTGGTTTATAAAAAATCACATATACATATATATATATGCATGTATGTTTGTGTGTGTGTGTGTGTGTATAATCCAAACGCCTTATCTTTCTTTCGTTTGATATGCACGTGCGTATTATCTTTTACTACGAATGTCTGAATGTCGAATGTGAAGACGCTAGTTAAATTATGAATTACATATCGGATAGAATGTAAATGATACAACAGAATTTCCACACAAAACAAGTAAAAAAAAATAACATTAAAAATTCAGTTAAAGAATATATAAGTTAACTTTAGAGAGTAATACCCATTTTTTGTCCACTGATATATCATATTACGATTAAATTCCAAATCAGGTGTATTAAAAATTATAATCTATGGAATGATCAATTGATATGCATGTTTCTTGAAATATCAGCTAGAAATTAATCCTCACTATCTTAAATCTATATTTATCGATAGAAATCCGCAGCCCCATCCTTTCATTAGCGTCTTGCCTCAATTCCATTGTAAACACTTCCCGCCAAACTTGCAATAGGCAATGATCCTAATGAAAGTATTCGTTTCTACTCTAGGCACAAGTGCCGACATTTTAGGGGAGGGGGACAGTCGATTATATATATACATATAATAATAATTAATATTTATGTATACGTACATATGTAGACAAAATGCTTGCATGTCATGTGTGTGTGTTTATATTGAGAAAATGATGTTCATGTATATTGGTGAGTCTCTAGGTATTTAGGTGAGTATAAACATATATATGTTATGTGCAGCATGAGGTTTTATGTGTTTGCACGACTGCAAGCATATATATGCTAAATTGCGTATTGATTACAGGGGCACCTCTGCATCAGTGGTTTATGAATGAGTAAATAAATAAGTAGTTTTCTCTGTCTAATATGGTCGTCACTTTTAATATTCTTTCTCGATATTTGCGTGTTATTGTATGTATGCATAGAAATATTATGCTGTTTTTGTGGTGCTATAAGCAAACAAGGATCTTCAATTATTTTTGTTATTTTCTTCATTCCTATTATTCTTCACCGTTGTTTGCAGCACCTTCCTAATTACTAATTTACCAATTTATTTGTTTCGTTCTCCATCAATTTCTTTCACACATTTCTATGAAATTACAGTTGCACATTTCCAACAATCCTTCGAAGGATGACTCGATCCAAACGTATTTTATTTACATGCTATGACATTTTCAAAACGTATTTTGTTCTAGCAATATTCTACGGGTTCCCTTAAAGGCTAGTTATATTTTTCTGTCAAGACCTGAAATACATTAATAGTTTAGGAGCAATATATCTTCCTATAGGTGTATAATCGTTATGCATATATCCATTTCTTATTAAGCCGATGTACCAGATCGGTATTTTTATTAGCAATTCGTTTCAGTTGTAATACGGAATATATCCGCAAACGGTTTTTGTATTCTTGCATGACATAATTATTAAGTTACGGAAAGTACTGGACAACTTCTAGCTGACTACTTAACAATTAAATTCTTCCGGATGACTGATATACATAGACCGCATGAAAGCACATTTCAATACCGACGGAACGCGGCAGAGTAATGTTAATGAGCACCTTCCCATTTTTATAGTTGAGAAACATAATAAGCAAGGTTATACCTTGAAATTTTTTGAAAAGTTTCGTGAGTGATTATGTTATTTTAATCAGTTCACCAAATCTAAGAAATAATGTGAAGTATGTGCAATAAATGGGCATTCTAAGCATGTGTATCAGATTAAACATTAATCTATCAATAACTCAGCGAAGGATACATTCATATATCTTTCACGAGTTAAGATGTATTTAAAATTTACTTCCTATTTACGTATATATCATTCAACTACGGAAGTACTTGAATAATATTCTCATCATTGAAATACAGTAGCGGTTCAATAATATTCTTAAGGCCGTAATTTACTCACACGCTGCATCGTCAGAGCTTTGTCGCTAATTCAGTTCTTAACCAAATGGAAAAGTGTTAACAGTTTTGAAGAAGTCTGGTCCCTTGCTACATTTTGGCATAAGACATTTGTGATTTGGTCCAGCAGAAAAAATGTTTACATCAAACTTTGTAACAACGTTATAGGAGAGTAAGGAACGCCTCCAATGAAGTTTAGATCTAAATAACTTTTTTTTTTCAATTTTAAAAGAAAAACATATTTATCGTAGCTTCAATGATAGAAGAAATCTTGAAGAATTTCATAGTTTTGGTCCCATGCAACAAAAATTTGTATCAGAAAAGTGGTTAGGTAAAATATCATGAAAAACTTTAGGCAAACAATTGAATTTAAGTTTAATTAACTTTTTTAATTTAAAAACAAACTATATTTTAATTAAGCTGAAATGATAGAGCGCAGTTCGAGGAATTTCATGGTATCATTCTCAAAGAATGAAGTTTGAAAAGAAAAAATGTTATGAGTGCTTGTTTCTCAAATTTTAGGGTGATAATATAGTTCTATATTTGTTTATGTATTTAGTTCTATAAGGGGACTTTTAATATATGTCACTGGCATCATTGAGGTAAGGGAAAATTTATCAACGTCACCGCTAATTCACAATTAGTTTAATTACATCATCTGTATTAATTATTGTAATTATATCATGTAAACAGAGTTTCGTAATATATGAGTCGAGAAAGTTTAAAAAGAAAAAAGTTATGAGTGATTGTTTCTCAAATTTGAGGGTGATAATATATTTCTATACATTTTTTTATGAATATAGTTCTATGAGGAGACTTTTAATATATGTTGCCGGCATCATTAAGGTAATTTTCAATAAGGTAAAATCTTAAATTATTAATTGACACGTTATTAATTAGCATAAAAGCATAAAACATGGATTACTTAGAAAAGTGCGAGCAAGAGAAATAATATTCTTAAGATTATAAACCTAGAAAAGTACAGGACATTATTACACTTGGAAAAGTTCAGGATAACTTATTACATCTGGTAAAGTACAGAACAAAACAAATTTCGCATAAGAGATTGCAGCTAAGAATAAAATTTGAATATTAAAAATTATTTGATTTTAATTTACAAAGTAGCTTTATAATTAAAAAGGTACCATCATTTTGTTAAAATACTGACACAGTAGAAGACTTAAAAATGAGAGCCAGAAGTACCAATAGAGCTAAAGTTTTATGCATAGTAGATTAGTATATATGGTAGGCAAATTCATTATGTACAAAATTGGCAATAGGTCAAGATTAAAAATATGAAGTCTTGGCAATGGTTTAGGCAATAACGCAAGCAAGATGAGGACAAATATCCATCAAATGTAAATAATGTAAACAATGTACGTAATTGGTCATCTCTTAAATATAGAACTGCATATCACTAGCATTGAACATAATAAAATGGTAATACTTCCTTTCTGAAGAAAAGCCATTATCTACTTGATCATCAAATATATCCTCAATTGAATATTTCTGAATTCAAAAGTGTCTTAGTATTACCTCAAGAGATAACCCCATTGTGGACATTGACCGTTATACGGCTACTCCAAATAAAAAAGCAAATATTTTATATTTGACATCTGTGTTTGATATGCTTCTGTCAACCTTCTTTTCAAGGGAAATATATTTCGACCAATTGAATATGACTGTCATTGCAAATGTAAAAGAAATATATTCAGACGTTAGGAAGTTGGTTTTCTACGTTATGCATCGATACTTTGTGGAAGAGAGCAGTAGAGACCAGCAGGGACCAGCAGGGACCAGAAGAGACTAGCAACATTATTGTCCTTTTTTCTACAAATCATGACAATTATATTCTAGACTTACAAGTGATTAGAATTACTATTAATGTATATATATGCATGCATCCATGCATGCACACACACACACACACACAACACACACACAGACACACACACACACACACACACACACACACGAACACACACATGCATACCTACATAATAACTGATGTTATTTTTTCGTGCTAGAATATTAATCCGTCTGAATACGTACGCATACGTTCCTCTGACATTGTTTTATACACAATTGGTATTTCCTTGACCCAAACTTGGTGCTTTATTATTTAGGCACCTGACACACTTAAAACCTGAAGTATTTCACATATCTCACACACACGGACACGTATATATATATATATATATAT
>NC_068992.1:23233291-23239343 GCF_001194135.2 Octopus bimaculoides
TATATACATATTTTCAGACATATGTACATACATATAACCACACGATAGTTTTGTATACGATAGTTGTCTTCATCCTCAGGGGTGATTCTTTGGCCCTGGGCTATAGCAGAAATCTCTTCCCAAGGTGTCTGATAGGAGAAATTAAAAACCATTTGCTTCCAAAGTTTTATTCTTCACAGCCCATCTATGTCAAGAATTGTTTTCCTACTTTCTCTCCCGGCCTTGGTCACAACATTACGTAGACGTAATTCGTCTAGGTTTCAAATCTGATATTGTAGTGGCAACATAATACTTTATAATTGTGGATTTACTGCTGTTACTTCATGTCCGTGTATCTTCTAAGCTACCTTTATTTCTCCTCTTCAGTAGTGTCTTCAGTAATCCGCCCTCAGTCCATTATTCTAATGTGTAATATTTCTGATACTAACACATCTGTGATGTTCTCTGCACTGCTGAATGTCCACGTTCCCGACAACAAGCGTATCATTGGTTGTACTAAATTGTTGTTAGTTTTCATTTTGTGATCATTTAGATAACCATCACAGACACATTATCTGCATGGAAACGGCACTACTGTATCCTACATATATTTCCTAGACTTCTGATTTTCGATGAACCAGTAAATCTTTAAAACTCCAAGTTAATGTTATCTCTCAGAATCTTTATAAGAAGTTGTACATGAAAACGTAAATGTCAATTCCCCCACTTCTATCAGTGAACGATGTAGGAAAGATATTGTCTGATTTATATCTAAAAGTTACTTCTCTCTATTCACTCTCTTCTCTAAGTGAAACCACATCGAATACATCGTATATGCGCTAGATTTGATTAAGTAATATAGCAAGCAAATGAAGATGTACGCAAGCAATTTTTATATCAACGATTATCACTGCATCATGCTGGCATCCACGGTATATCCTTTTCTGAAGACGCAGATTTTTATTTCAAGTGCCAAAATTTTACAGAAATCGTTCTCCTAATTATATATTTTTTCTGTGCCTTATTGCCCAATAATTAGTCGCAACCGACGTTAATAGCTTCACTTGGAAATGAAACCATTTATTTGTATAAGCGGGATATCAGGTTTTGAGTACGCTACCTTTAGTATACATTGGTGAGCAGGAGTTAGCTTGACAGTATTTTCTTCTGAAGGCAATTAATATATATCGTCTGTCTTTGGAAAATGATTGATACATGGTTCAATGATAGTATAGATGAGAATTCACCCACATAACAATGATAGTATAGATGAGAATTCATCCACACAACGTCTAAAGACGCTACCTTCACTATTGCTCACGTTCAGGACCACCAAATTCCCGTCTGGGTCCCGGAAGATCGACTCTACCTCGAGATCACTTTTTTTCCTAAACAGCATTATAACTCCACCTGCTAATTCCCGGCCGACTAAGTGATGCAAAGATCTGGTAGTCGTCGAACATGGGGACCAGTGCGCGTGTATTGGAAATTACGGTCTAACTGACAGCAATTATATCCAATTCTAGAGACCTGAAGTGGTTGAGCAGGTGATAATAATATTAATAACAACAGCAACAATAAGAAGAAGAAAAATAAAAAGGAGAAGAATGATAACAAAAATAACAATTTGATAATAAACAAAACAACGAAAATTTAACACTCAGAGTGTAATATGTGGGAACGTATTATGTTTGCAATAAGATAGAAGGTAACAATTCTATAGCAGTCTGAATGGGAAGATGTCGATATAAAATTTTATATTTGATGCTAAATGAAGAAGAAATCAGGCCTAAGAAAATTGATGTATGTATTTGGTATTCAGTACCTAGAATCCGACATAGAAAGATTATTCTTACTAGAAATATGTGAAGGTAAAATGCTCAACTGTAAAATCTCTGCTGAAGGACTACTAATTAAATAATTTAGAGAAAAAGAAAAAAAGTGTAATGCAATTAGATACCTAATAAAAGTAAAAAGAGGTTCCGTCTTCACACAAGATAACAATCATAGAATATATGTTAACATATCAGACACTTGTGGTTATAATAGAGAAACAATGTTAGATGTTAACATAGCAATAAAATCTAAGTAAATTTGGGTTACAGAATATTGCTTTAAAACGATAGCAAGAAAAGTAGTTTGGTAAAAACTGAAAAGATTGAATACAAGAGACACAGATAATAAAATACCACTACGTTGAATGGGAAGAATAGCTGTCAAAACTCAAATTGAATGAGTTTGATTGTGGCCAGGTAAAAAGAAAAACAATGCAACAAAACCTTAAAAACAATATCAAGGAAAACTCACACTGGAAAATAGCCACATAACGTAAGGAAGCAGAATATTGTGAGCAACTGCAGAATAAAATCAAGTGAGAGACATTAGATCTTTTCTGCCCATTCGTTCCGAAGAATACACATAGACGTAGGGCTATCATACACTCAAATTAGGGCAGTATTGCGAAGTACGGACAAAGTGAAGTTGTATAAATATACATTAGAAAAAAAAAAAAACAAGTGGCAATGCAAAAAAAGAAAGCTAACACAAAACTGACCATAATCTAGAATATACCAATTAACACAAATATTAGTTTCAATCCAAATAAATTGATCGGATAATTATTTCATTGAACACCATTGACAGAATGACAGAAGGTCTGCGTAGACGTTACGTGCCTTTACATGCTTAAAATCCTCAAGTCCTGATTCCCTTTTAGCGTCCCGTAGTAGAATTCAATGTATCTTAGTGGTTTAAATTTGACGAAGCACATCCATATTTAGAACTCAACGGATCCGATTCCTTACACAGAAAAAAAGATGAGTGGTATTATACAACGGCTGGGCTGGTAAGGTAGTTTATTTATAGACATCGAAGTGGGTGAAACAATATATGGTCTAAGGTCGATCTGACATCAGGAATTTAGCGCTGCAACAAAAGCCACGACGCCTGTTATACGACGCCCTAACAAAATATACAATTCGTCCACTTAGCTACTAGTTTTTCTAGGGTTCGTTTTAAAAGAAAAGGAAGAAAAATCTATAGTTATACACACACAAAAATAGATAGAATGTAGAGATCGAGAATAAAAAGAAATCATTCTATGACAGGAGCTTAGGAATCATTTTCAAACTCTTACATAGAAATAAATGCGCGCTTGTGTGTGTGTGTGTGTGTGTGTGTGTGTGTGTGTGTGCGTATGTGTGTGTGTCTGTGTGTGTGTGTGTATCTGTTGAGAGTTTGCAGATATGCTTGCGCTGCACATAGCCTGCTCAGAGTTACTTTCGATGTTGTAGAAAACATAAAATAAATGTACAAGCTTTCTAGGACTCAGATCACCACTATAGATACCAGCACTGAAAGAAAAAAATAAAGATATTTGCGATTAATAAGTAAAAAAACATTGAAGAATATAGAATTTTTAATTTTACGCTGTTCTAATAACGATATATCAGAAATTAGAAGAAATGATTACCATTATTGGGAGAAATGAAATTTAAATTTGTCCTATATTTCGAATATAAGCAATATGTATATAACAAATCGTATTTCTACTGAAAATTCACATAGTATACATAAGAGTCTAGAGCATTTACCCCCATGAACAATAACCCCCAAGGACAATTACCCCTGAAGACAACAGATTATGATTTAAAACTTCTTAATATATTAGAGAGGGGGTAATTGATCAAGCGGGGTAATTGTCCTAGGGGTAGTTGTTGTCGGGGGGGGGGATTTGTGTCCTAGTGGAGTAATCGTCCTGATACGATATATAATACTAATTTGGTCTCCTGTATAGAAATTACTCATTGGATGTTCATTATTCTATCTCAATTAGGCGGCGAGCTGGCAGAATTGTTAGCGCGTCGGGCGAAATGCTTAGCGGTATTTCGTCTGCCACTAAGTTTTGAGTTCAAATTCCGCCGAGGTCGACTTTGCCTTTCAGCGTAGATAAATTAAGTACCAGTGAAACACTGGGGTCGATGTAATCGACTAGTCCCCTTCCACCAAATTCCAGGCCTCGTGCCTGTCGTAGACAGCATTATTCTATTTCAAAAGAATGTGGAATGTATAATTTTTTTAAGACATTACTCAAAATGTCATATTGTTTTCTGTTCTATCTTCAAATTGTGGCAATTTTGGTCTTGGTATTCATGTCTCCGTGATTGATAGAATAAATACCTTTAAAATAAACAGCTTAATGATTAAATGCATCAATGTAGCTCCTGGCAAATAGGTAACATTGCCACTCTGACAATTCAGTATGTAAATTCTTAGCAAACAAGATCAGTGACCTACAAGGAGCGTGTACTTTTATAAAATGTTTCTAGTGATTGAATATTTGCTTATCGCAAATCTCATACTCACAATATACCAAATCAAAACTTGCTTGCTGTTGAGTATTTCTAAAATTGCATTTGTTCTAATAATGTTCCAAAGATAAATAGAAATTCCATTGATTTCTAGTCGATAATTTTATTTTTCGCATAGTAATAACTTTTACAGAATAAAAATAAAATACTTTTATCAAAGATTTTAAGAATTTCGTCTTATTTCTAGCTTCATATGTACATAATATCTGTCAGATTCAAAGCAAGCTAGAGCAATATTTCTTCTCTAATGATTTTCTTCTCCACTAGGCCACTGACTTTCATATTTCTGTCAGGGAAAACAATTCGCAAAATTATAATCTGATTAGGCTTTCATTTAAGATATTTAGAGATTAAATTACGTCTGTATTATATGCTGATTTCATCAACATTTTTATCGTCCATATTTCCCTCTCAAGAGTCTAAATAGTACAGTAATATTGATATATTCTTAACCAAGAGAAAGCCGGAGACGTCATAGCTCGGAGGAGATGATGTTGTTCAGCATAATAGTCAACCATGTGTATATTCTTCCTCTAATAATTTCGACTTCGAATTCAGCCAGGAGTGTGCACAGTGACTGTGGATGTATGCCTACCCCTGCAGCTTGCTACATTAAAGTACAGTAATAATAAAGTGACTACGAACATAGCCCTATTTATTTGTACTGAATAGAAGCTTTGATATAGTCTACAGAGCGTTAAGCAGATAAAATGCATTAAACATAGTCCAAATGGTCTGTAAAATCATTTTCTATGTCGCTGTTATTGTCGTTGGTTTCAAAGTCGTTGTTGTTTAGTTTGTTTAAACATATGTATGACTAACTAAAATTTCCACTGCGATTACTTACCACATTTCAGGTGAGGCTGAGTATTATCTAAGCTAATTTAGGCGACATTTAAGGTATATTTTGGAGAGTGAGAAACTTTGAGACTAGCCACGATAACAACGATCTATGCATTTATATACCTATATTATTCTTAAATGGTGGAGATAGAAATGTATACTGTTGTGTAGCTTATAATATTAAACCAGTCGATATGTAGCTTGAGGGAGAATTGCAGGCATATTGACTATATGGAACAAATGATATCGAGGCTTTCTTATTGAGAATTGAACGTATAACATTGGAGTTTCATGTATACTTAGTATATCATTGGAATATCAAAGTTTGAGCCATTTCTACGATTCTAAAGTAACACATAAATATAGAATACCACCCAAGCGATAGATGCAGTGGATCTAAATATTTTAACTCTTGTACTTTCCAAATTTATTTTCTTTGAAATATGTTGAATCATTTCTC
Organism: Octopus bimaculoides; assembly: GCF_001194135.2. Classification (NCBI taxonomy): domain Eukaryota; kingdom Metazoa; phylum Mollusca; class Cephalopoda; order Octopoda; family Octopodidae; genus Octopus; species Octopus bimaculoides. The sequence goes on from NC_068992.1 coordinate 23,238,944, forward strand.
CTTCACCAGTTTGGAAAGTTTTTGATTAATCTAAACTGACTAATTTATAGTGGCGTCAGGTTATATTGAAGATGTTGTGCCAACTGGCAGCTTCTGTACTGGATAATCATTATGAGCAATAGAGATACTTTGAATTACCGTTAATTAATTCCTTACAATCTCGGCCAAAAATCCTTAATTAAAGCTGATATTTACTCATATGTATTGCTCTTCAAGAATTTAAATAATATTTTGGAATGTATAAGACATTCACATGCATGTGAAAATGTGGTGTTGAATGTATTGATCGTATTATACTAATTTCTCTGTAGAAGACGTCAGAGGTTACGTAATACATTACAAAATAATACACACATGCAGACGCGCGCACACACACACACACACACACACACACACACAC
>NC_068992.1:23239537-23240669 GCF_001194135.2 Octopus bimaculoides
ATATATATATATATAAATAATAAAATATGGGACAAGAACACAAACACTTCCAGACAGTTAGGTTATGCAAGAAAGGGACAAAACATCCAAATAGACGATACAAAGAAAACACGGACAGGTCTTTCGAAGTTTTTTTCTTCAGTCGTGATCCATATTATCCTTGCAATTTCGGCTGGTTTTTCTCGATATTGCTCCAATCTGGCCAGCCCTTATGAAAAACTAAGCTTAGAGCATTAAATTCCTTGGAATAAAGCAGCGAAGTATATATATATATACTTAACTAAATTCCATATAGTTAGTATTCCAAATATTTCAAAGATGTATCATTAACAGATTGCCATAAGTAACCGAAAATAATTGCTTGTTTGTTGTTTCAGCCTTTCTCTGGTTGTTAAATATTTCACAGGAAAAGAAAGGGTGAGAATCTTTAAACGTAGAGAAATTATTTCAGATTTCTTTATGACTGAAACATTCGGATCGAATTTGATTCCTAAAAGTAAGAATATTTACTCAGTGAATTATCATATCACAGAATTAGAGGTAAACTTATAATGAAATGACATGAATAAATGCTCAAGAAATACGCGTCCATAATATGGATTCGTAATCATGTGCGAATATTTAAATATACACATATATTTACTAGTAACGTAAATCGTTAATTAAATAACTAACGCAATAAACAAAACATGCACCAAAATTGAAAGCTAATTAAAGTGTAATATATAAATTGGATAAATGAATAACGAAACGTATCATCTATAAATGATATATTTACAGTCAGCTTTTAAGCATGTGCCGACATTGAAGGATATGTATGTGTTTGTATATTTAGAAAATTTAAATTCTTATGTACATCCAAGTTTAAGTTTGGGCATTCGTCGTTCTTGTGGCAAACACAACTACGAACAGAGAAGATGGCCTTGAGGTCGACAATTTCAAATTAATGGAGACAACGTTCGTATATCGCTTGAAGAAATACAGCTAGATCTCATTCTGCCAACAAACAGTTTTATAATTAAATAACTGTATTTTTGGAAACCTACGTTGCGCCGAAACGATTGTAGCGAATAATGTATAAATGTCCAACCTTGCTCCTTCTTATTGACTCCAATTTCTTCAATACACACAC
>NC_068992.1:23240762-23241991 GCF_001194135.2 Octopus bimaculoides
ATATATATATATATAATGGAGACATAAGCATCGTTAAAGTTAGCCCTAAAATCCTGTATATGTCTCTATGAATATGAAATTGTACCTATGCTTTTATATATATATAGATGTATATACACACATACACACACATATATATGTGTGCGGGCTCGCGCGCGCGTGTGGGTGTGTATGGCTGTGTGTATATATAGAAGGATTTATACAACGCGAAGATGGCGGATAATAGGCTTTAATAGTTGTCCCAGCACATGTTTCTGCATTGCAACTCAAATTTCAATTGCTGAAGTGATATTCAAATACCATTATAGAAGAACGTTCTTTATAATAATAATACAGTTGAACGCCTTTCAGCAAAAGCTGCATGTGGGCGCTTCTTCAGGCCGGAATACGTTTAATTTCTGGTGGAATCTTCTGAATGCTCTGAGTAAACGATTTGCATTTCAATAAACCAATCAAGTTGTCAGGATCCGGGGTACGCAAGCATAAACATGCGTGTTAAAATTACAATACTAAAACCAACCTGAACAATTGCAATAACACAGGCATAGCAACACTACGTAACAAAATTAAACATGCTACATCGCGTTTGTCAATCGTAGCAAAATCACGTGGAGGCTACAAACAGGACATATAAAGGATACGATAACATATATCTTAATGCATAGTGTGCACCTTTGCACACGACCGTGTCATCTTTACAGCCGGTTTATAGAAAATGCAGTGACTTACACTTTCGTAACAGTATATTGCAGTCTATTCCTTCCTGGCTTACATTTTTGCTACCTGCAGGTTAGGAGAATTATGAATATATAGAAGACAAAGGACTTAGCATTACCACGTGGTGCAGATAAAGAGACATAGGTATTGTGTTAGATTTCCACTAAGAGGGTTTACTTTTATGTTATGTTTGTTCCAAGTATGTCTGCTATTGGTTGGTTTAATACGATCAACAAAGAAGCGCATATATAATTTTACGAAACAGTGAGAGAAAGAAAAAGAATATATATATATAGGCTCAGGGGTGACTGTGGTAAGAAGCTTGCTTCCCAACCACATGGTTCTCGGTTCAGTCCCACTGCGTGGCCTCTTGGGCAAGTGCTTTCTGTTATAGCCTAGGGCTTACCAAAACCCTTGTGAGTGGTTTTAGTAGATGGAAACTGAAAGAAGTCGGTCGTATATATATATATATATAATAGAGAAATTATACAAAATGTATAAATAGATGATGA
>NC_068992.1:23242001-23243706 GCF_001194135.2 Octopus bimaculoides
ATATAATAGAGAAATTATACAAAATGTATAAATAGATGATGAGTAAAGCACCGGCACAGTATCGATTACCTGTTGTTATCCGTAGATTTACTGCAGGAAATTCGTTATGGCTTTATGTATGCGTGTATGCATGTATATTTGTATATCTCACTGTTTGACCCCACCACCATCGTTTGGCAACAGATACTGGTGTGTTTATGTCACCGATATGTAGTGGTTCGGCAAAAGAGACTGATACAATAAGCACTAGGCTTACAAAAATAAGTCCTGAGATCGATTTGTTCGACTAAAGACGGTGCCCCAGCATGACCGCAGTCAAATGACTGAAACAAGTAAAATGAAGTATAAAAGAATTAAATATATATATATATGTATATATATATATATATATGTATATACACATGATATACAATATCTGATCAATAATTATCAAGAAACTACTGCCATAGTAACGAAACTAAAACACCCAGAGCAACGCCGCTAGGCACAGATTAATCTTGACCTCTGGTGTCAATGGTCATTTAGTTTCAACGTTCTAGCCCACATTTGCTGTTTACAGCAGTGCTTGGAAGAACGGTGTGTAACGTGTGATCGTCGCATTCGCCATGACAGGGAAAGTTGAGCAGAGAATCTACATCAAATTTTGTCAAAAGTCTGGCGATACCAGCCCAGAAGCCCCTTTCTCTACTCTTTTGCTCTTTTAATTGTATCAGTAATTTGACTGCAGCCATTCTGGAGCACCGTCTTTAGTCGAACAAATCGACCCCAGGACTTATTCTTTGTAAGACTAGTACCTATTTTACCGGTCTCTTGCCGAATCGCTAGGTTGTCAAGCGCTGGTGAGGGAGACAAACTTAGCCGCACACACAATTACCCACACACACGCATACATTCACACACACATACATACACACTCAGATACATATATGACGGGCTTCTTTCAGTCTGCACCTACCAAATCCACTCACAAGGTTTTGCTCGACCGAGTCTATAGTAGAAATCACTGGCCTAAGGTGCCACACAGTAGGACTGAACCCGAATGGATGTGGTTGGGAAGTAAGCTTGTTACTACCCACCCACGCTGCGCCTAAGAAAAGTTTTCAAAAGATGTTACGCAATTGAAACACGAGTGCCTGTTTGTTCAGCTGAAAGCAGTTTTGGCACAAACTTGGCAGACACGCGTCTTTTACCCAAATCTTCAGTGATAATGGACTGAACTGAACCATGACTAATCTGCATATCCTCTGATAACTCACGGGTGGTGATTCGACATTTTCATTTCACAGCTGCACGCACATCTGCGATGGTTTTCTCAGTTCTGTTGGTTGCAGGTTTCCCAGAATGTTCGTCAATATCGACATATTTCGGCCAGCTTGGAAACGTTGGAACCACTCGTACAACAGATACATCAGGTTTTGTCATGACAACTTTCTCTGTCATGGTCAATGCGATGATCACAACCTACACACTTCCCTTTCAAGCACTGTTGTAAACAACGGAAGTGAGGTAGAACGCTAAAACGTAGTATGCGTGCACTCCAGCGTTCAAAGTGAATCATTGCCAAGCAGCTTCACACTGCGTGTGTTAGCTTCGTTACTATGGCAACAGTCCGCATACGTATTGATCAGACCTCGTATATATAAATCCTGGGGTCGATTTCTTCGACTAAAAGACGTGCTCCAGCATGGCCACAGTGAAATGAATG
>NC_068992.1:23245984-23249527 GCF_001194135.2 Octopus bimaculoides
TATATATATATATATATATATATATATATATATATATATCCATAGTTTTACGTATAAATGTGTATACGTACAACTTTTATATTGTATAAATATATTGCGTATATGGACGGCTGCGGTTAAAATGGATTCAGCCATTTAATATATATTTAGCGGTCTGTGTTAATCTTTTGTGGTCTCAAAAAAACTACGACCGCAATAATCAAATTTATCTCTCCTTCAAGTAACTGACTTTAATACAAATGTCTGATTTTCAGCAAACGTGATAATATTTTCACCACAACAAACAAATTGCTGATGGGAGCAATGCTGCTAGCAATAAGATTTCATTGGTGAAACCTAATCAAAGCTAAAATATATAAATATACAATGATCTCACCAAAAGCAATGGAAATTACACATATAATGATACGGTGCTGCCTGTTTTCTATTTAGTAAACTGCTATATCAGAACAAGCCAAAAAATGATGGTTTCAGAGTTGTGTATATATACATGTGTATATATATACTTGCGTGCCTCAGTGTATTCAAGTGCGTCTCTGCGTGTGTGTGTTGAAGTATATATTTAAATGTTGTGTTAAGCCAATAAGTGGAGGCGCAATGACCCAGTGGTTAGGGCAGCGGACTCACGGTCATAGGATTGCGGTTTCGATTCCCATACCGGGCGTTGTGAGTGTTTATTGAGCTAAAACACCTAAAGTTCCACCAGGCTCCGGCAGGGGGATGGTGGTGAACCCTGCTGTACTCTTCCACCACAACTTTCTCTCACTCTTATTTCCTGTTTCTGTTGTGCCTGTAATTCAAAGGGTCAGCCTTGTCACACTGTGTCATGCTGAATATCCCCGAGAACTACGTTAAGGGTACACGTGTCTCTGGAGTGCTCAGCCACTAGCACGTTAATTTCACGAGCAGGCTATTCTGTTGATCGGATCAACTGGAGCCCTCGACGTCGTAAGCGACGGAGTGCGAACAACAACAACAACTAAGCCAATATGTATATAATTGTTTCTCTTTATGTACATATATATTGAATTCCATACAGGAGCATTACTTCTACTATTTTCTGTTTCCTCTTTAGAAGATGTCACTTTCTGCCTCCAGATGATTGTTTTAATTGAAATCTATTGCTGATATTGCACTAATATTCATTTTAATTTTTGGCATAAGTCTAACAAGTTTGGGAAGGATACTGGTTGATTACATCAACACCTGTGTTCAACTGGTATTGATTTTATGGACATCGAAAGTACGAAAGACAATGTGAAATTTGAACTCAGAACCAGAAAGTACAAATGGCGTGCTAATGGTCCTGCCAGCTCGCCTCCTTAATATTACAGTAATATGAAAATAATATAACTACGCATAATATTACATGCAAACATATTTAGAATAGAAATATCCATGGGGTACAACTAATCAGGCACAACTGGATTGGAGATGCAATTGTAAAAGTTTGTGCTAGGTCTTTGGCTAAATGTAAGACACAATGATGCTTAATTCTGGTAATATGCAAGAGATCGTTATTCACAATTGGAGCAGTTGCTGTTCAGTATTACTCACTCTGTCCACATTGAAATGCCACAATTCGGAATGCCACAATTCGGAATGCCACGATATGTGGTCTGCTGAAATTGATGATGAAGGAAAAGCGATTCTCGAAGACCTATTCATTGAGGCTGGTTTAGAAAACCAGGATGGCATCAATGGCTAGAAAGCAGTGGCTATATATCATTGCTGCATAGTTCTAACCAATCATGCCAGAAATAAAATAACGCTCAATGTTCTGCAAACCAGCTTAAAAGAAGAGTTAATCGAAAATCGCATTTCATCCATTTTTATTTAACCATATTCTTAGGTTAATTAGAGATGTCAAATATGTTGTTTAGCGAACCAGTTTAGTTCCCATCGTGTGGCTGTCTATGTCGAATCTATTCTCCCGCTAACTCTAATCACTAAACTATCGGAATATCTTCTATATAAAAATGGTTTTATATTCCATTTAATTTAAGTTACTATGCATTTATTCATTCTTTATGTTCTGTTAGTATCCTAAAAGTGTTTAATTCTTTTACGTATCGGTGTGAGTGTATCAATGTTTCTCACTAACAATGAATATCAATTACAGGAAACACAAACTACTACAAGGTATCAAGTTCAGTAGCGATTCATACTTAAACACATACATGTACAGATGCATACCTATGTTCAAGATTAGAATGAAGTTCTTGAACAGATGCACGTTAATACAATACCGGTTTAATATATAAGCTGTGAAAATAAGATCCATAGATTCTATGAACTGATTTAGAAAGCAGCTGCTCGATAGACAAGGTGTAACATGATCCTCAAGTAATAGAAAGAAGAGTCGCAGATTATTTTAAGTTATATGTTAAATCAAATTGGTTATTCCTGCCCTCTAACTATATTTTACATCGATGGAGAATCATACTTTTACAGGTTCTCATAAAATTATTGTAATTATTTTATTTCAATTAATATACTATTACAGTCGATGTTTTGTCAATTGTGGAATAGATACCTTTTCGATAAAACAGACAGCAATAAGAAAATAAACTTTAACAAGTATATATATATATATAGAGAGAGAGAGAGAGAAAATGATAGAGAGATAGAGAGACGGATAAACAGATAAATAGATAGTTATAACCACGTATGTATTAGTGTGCACACACACCGGGGAAGTGAAAAATAATGGATGACTGATACTGCAAGTGTTCTACTGTTTCACGTAAACGACCTTGTCATACAAAGCAATATATTGAAATAAAATTATTCATGTAAGATTGCCAAGTAGCCAATTGCGATCTGAGGCTCGGTTCTGTTCTACTCTAGGCACAAGGCCCGAAATGTTTGAGGAGGGACCAGTCGACCAGATCGATACCAATATGCAACTGATACTTGATTTATCGACCCCAGAGAGATGAAAGGTAAAGTCAACCTCAGCGGAAATTGAACTCAGAACGTAGACACACACGAAATACCGCTAAGTATTTTACCCGGTGTGCTAACGTTTCTGCCAGATCACCGCCTTTATTTCAGGCTCGGTTCTGCAGCATGAAATCTGCAGTAAGTATTTCAATACGTCATCCATACTTTTCAAAGTCGACAAATAATGTGAGATAACAACGGTTTACATTCGCGTAATTTTAGAGGTGGGACAATCGTTGAGTTACTTGCTTTTGGACTTTCATATTTCATTCTATGCGCCGCTCTATGATTCTAATAAGAAATCTTTCCCAGTCGAGCCGTTACATCTCAGCATTCAGACGTAGCGGGAAACCTACAAAAGTTTCTAAAACTAGTCATGTGACTATCCTCTGCCAATCAAACACTTTTTAAAACATATATTAATTTGAGCCATGAACTCCCAACAAAAATAGGCCAAGCTTCAAACACTAGTCAGAAGCAAGTCAGCTGCGACATAAACTACGTGTTTCTATTTGAAATCTTTTATATCTATCTATCTATCTCTCTCTCTCCCTCTCTCTCTCTCTCTCTCTCTCTCTCTCTCTCTCTCTCTCTCTC
>NC_068992.1:23249665-23252214 GCF_001194135.2 Octopus bimaculoides
ATATATATATATATATATATATATATATATATATATATATAGATGCATATATTGCATATATACATATATATATGTATGTATGTATGTATGCATTATGTATGTATATATATATTTCTATATCTGTATGTATACACACACACAAACACACACACACACACACACACACACACACACACATATATATATATGTATGTATGTATGTATGCATATGTACTTACGTTCTTTGACAGCCTAGTTGCTGTGCAATGCTCACAATTTCTGATTTGTCGAATATTATCTGGCCAGCTTTTATATTGACCTGTTGGTATTCTAGGTGTGTGTTCCCGTATGTTGTTAAACCTGCCAGTCAAACATCATACTGCGTTTTGTTCTGCATATAGATGCCTGCCCATATGGGGTTAGTATATAATGATGTATTGCCTAATCTTATGGATGCGTCACGTGTTACGCAACCTGAACGCTTGATGTTATATCGCAACAAATAATTGCTGTGAAACCTTGAAATTCTTTCCTCTGTCAATTAGGCCTGATTGAAAGTTCTCTATTCTGAAAACTCTTGGGTTTATGGATTAACAAACAGCAGCGAACGCTTCTTCATGATGGACACTTCATGGATTATTTATCTGTGGATTAGTGTCATACTACTTGATCGTCAAGTGTGGTGGGCTTCACTTTGATATGCATTGATCTACCCGAAACTTCACAGCCATTGTCAACAACATTCTTGTTTAAGAATTATAAATTTGTACTCTATAAAAGTAAATACTAACCCATCAGATTATGTTAAAATTCCTTATATTATAACTGAACTTAAAAACATATATTAATATATGTCATATTCAATAAATGTATGTGTACATATATAGGTTATTTAACATTTTGTCTACTGATCAAGTAATCAATTGAGAAACCTATCAGTAATGAATCTACAAAGACTACTAGGAAGAGCTGGAAGACAAATTTTGTCCAACAAGGGAAAAGAGCAATGCCCATTATTTATATCTTCTCTTATATATATATGTATATATTCACATACCAACACACCACACACGCATAAAAACACATGCAAACACACACATACACACACATGCACACACGCACACACACACGTTCACATATATAATACTTACATTCGAAACATAACTGAAGAAATATTTGTAAATATATAGCCCACAAACTCTACTTCGAACGTCGAAAGTTAAAATTTCTGTATATTAACCAAATTGTTTATAGACGAATGAACCTGTAGAGAGAAACTTATCGACCAAGAACCTTTTAGCTAAACCACACCCTCTCGTGAAGATCAAAGCACAAGTTAGACAGATTTTTAAACTAACAACTCCATGACATGCTTGGAAAATTTCATTACAAAAAAGTTGACATACCCAATTACTAAGTTTTTTAACTACTAGACTAATCTTTGAGCAGTCTACATTTTGAAAGTAAATGATTACATCCAATAAAACCAAAAATAACTATTACTGGCACATCCGCTGATGAAAAAGCAACTTCCTCTACCTACCTAAATCATTTTTGTGAGCCACTAAAAACGATCCCATGTTCTGAAGCGGAAACACCTAAATATACGCACCAGCTTACAGAGTACTATATGCATGAATAAGTTCCAAGCAATAACATAACCCAAAATTTAATCAATAAAAATTTCTGCAAAATATCGCAACCCACTCTACAACATAATTACTATTCCACTCGAACTCATTTATTCAAGAAAGATTTTAACTCAACAAAGTTTATATTTAGCTGAGAATAACCACAATACATGGCATTCCGATAATGGCTCAGATGACCGGAACCTCGAAGTCACTCTCAATAACTTTCTTATTTAAGAGCAAGAAATTTTTAAATATAACTGCTAAATAAGTGTGAGATGGGCATAAGCATATATATATATATGTATGTAATGTATGTATGTATGTATGTATCTATCTATCCATCTATCTACGTATCTATCTGTCTATCTATCTATCATGTGTGTATACATATATATATGTGTGTGTCTGTGTATGATTCTATATGTATGTATATATATATGTGTGTGTATGTGTGTATATATGTATGTATGCATGGTTGTGCTTCTGTGTGTGCGTGTGCGTGTGAAGACAAGTGGCCTAGCGGTCATTTATAGCACTCACTATCGAAATATCTTCGTTTCGATTCTCCGATCGGTGATACGTTTTGTTCTTGAGGAAAACAGTTCATTTCCCCTTGCTCCGGTCTGCTCGGCCGTCAATGATTAACTCTTCAGGGTAAATGTTGGATCGGCTGCCTAGCCAGCCAGTGCGAAGTTCATTTTGACCAGTAGTGTATAATAAAGTCCGATAGACTTGTCGACACAATGGCATATATATATATAAAGCTTTGAAACTCTGTTTTCGCCAGCGCCACCGTGAGCGATACATCATTTGCACAATGTGGAGAATATACCACTAGCTTTGCCCAAACGACCTCAACATTAGTTTCAGAATTCATCCAAGGCTAGGACCACGGACCATACACCCTCTTCCCAATTCCCAACACATAAATGCACT
>NC_068992.1:23252224-23253102 GCF_001194135.2 Octopus bimaculoides
ACCCTCTTCCCAATTCCCAACACATAAATGCACTGTAACACAATGTCTTTTCCTTAACAGACCCTGCCCTCAAAAGAAACCAAAGCGTAAAATGATCCCATTACGTTTAAATGAAATCTAGACAACTTTCTTCAAGAGATGCAACATAAGTCACCTATACTTCGATACGACTCATTCAACAAGAACTTGAACAGCCATGGTGTCACAAAACGTCACTTATAAAGGATTTAGCAAATCCTATCAGGTTGTACTATTAAGTTAGACATGGTCTGAGCTAATCTTTCGTCGAGACATATCTCAGTTATCTAAGTCGAAGTTATCATGTGTAAATATTAGACAGACACAAACAGGTTCAGAAAGCATTTGAAGCATATTCTGCTTGTTATCTTCTTCTCATGAATTCTTTCACAATTCAATTGAGTTGGTGACCGGATTGTTGGAAGTCCTTAACAATCATCAACTTCTGTGAAGAATGAAATAATTATATTTCTCAATAAGTGCGATATGATAGAAAAAGATAAGTAAGTTTTGCAATTTTGAACTCTAAACTGCAATAGAAACAATGACTTTGAGACTCAGTCTCAACTCATGGCTCACCACTTTAGCCTGCGTGGATATCCACCCACCACCATCCACACCGCCCTTGCCAGAGCACGTTCTGTGGACCGTGCATCTGCTCTCTCCCCCCTAACCCGCCCTGCCGTTTCCCGCCTCCCTTTTCCCCTCACCTACCATCCCACCACCCTACCCCTCCAACGCTCCATTCTCCGAGCTTTTCGGCGCCTCCAGTCCGACCCCTCCACCTCCCACATCTTCCCTAATCGACCCCTCCCCTCCTTCAAACGAGCCCACAACCTACGGGACCTCTTGGTCCACAG
>NC_068992.1:23254663-23257357 GCF_001194135.2 Octopus bimaculoides
GTCAAAGACTTTCCGTATTCCCGAGCGTCATACTAATATATACTTTTGTTATTTACACCACCTGTCCTCGTCTGTTGTTATTTTTTGTATATTCTCCCATATATATATATATATATATATATATATATATATATCAGGATAATATATGTTCTCTCTTATTTGTAAATTACAATAATAGAGAAATATATTTACTAGTGAAAATTCTAATTTAGCTGTAAATATATCACAATAGCAGTTGAAGTAGTGATTTAAGTTTGAATATTGAATAGTCCAAAATGTTTTTGACTATTAAACGACAATCGGGGCTCTCCGTCGGATACGTCGACGAGGGCTCCAGTTGATCCGATCAACGGAACAGCCTACTCGTGAAATTAACGTGCAAGTGGGCTGAGCACTCCACAGACACGTGTACACTTAACGTAGTTCTCGGGGAGATTCAGCGTGACACAGATTGTGACAAGGCTGGCCATTTGAAATACAACTACAACAGAAAGAGTGAGAAAATGTTGATGTGAAAGAGTACAGAAGGGTTCACCACAACACACTGCCGGAGACTCGTGGAGCTTTAGGTGTTTTCGCTCAATAAACACTCAGAACGCCCGGTCTCGGAATCGAAATCGCGATCCTACGACAGCGAGTCCACTGCCCTAACACCGGGCCATTGCGCCTCCACACGAAATGACAATGAAGGAGGGTGATTTATGTTTCGTGTATAGTCACGCATCATTTCGTTGAACGATAATCATGCGTATGAATTATACATTCCGGTGACATATGCTTGGAAGAAATACAGAAGGAAACACTGGCATTTTCAGAATGATTTGAAATAATAGCTCCATTTAATAGGTTTAGAAAACGATTCGATACCAATGAAGCATACCTTACCATTTATGCCAATATTATATATCGATAGAAATCGGAATATTAGAGAAAGAAGAAAGACTCAAATGAATATACTTATTATTGTTATGAATAACGATGGAATTTATTTCTAAGAGAACGTATATCATGTGTCGGTATGCAGAGCAAATATGTAGAAACAAAACACACACAATATTTTAACAAAGCAAAAGGAAAACACTAACAGCAATTTGTCGATCATTGTCACCGTCGTCGTCGTCATCATAATCATCATCATCATCATCATCATCACAGCATCATCAAAGACTACAATAGGTATAATGACAAAAGCGTGTGCAACAAAAATAACTAATTGCTCTCAGCTATTTATATACAAATATAATACAGGAAATACATTTTCTATGTAACACAGCAACAATAATAAATGTATTCAAGAAAAAAATGTAAATTAGGTAGATTTATGATAGAAGACATAAAAAATAATAGCGAACGTGAAATATAGAGACAATAAATGATATGAAAGAAAATAACTGAAACAAAGCAAGCAAGACAAAACTGCATATAATATAAATATAAATTAGTTAAATATTGCTCTAAGAAAGGATTATAGCTCTTCAAAATAGGAAACTACTGGAATCCATACGTCTGAATTGAGTAACTATAATTTTTTTAACGAAATAACTATTGATTAGAAAAATGGCGGAGAAATCAATAAGCTTCAATTAAATACACGTAATGTTTTTTTTTCAGTTTACCGAAAGTAAACTAACATCTGTTTCATGAAGATTTAGTTGCAAATGAACGTTCCAGAAATCAGTAAAGTTAGAAGCGGATGCTGTGACAAAAATTTGAGCATGAAACCAAAAAAATATTATTGCCTAAACAAAGTCAATGTAAAAATACTCGTTGTTGTCTCTGAATAATTAATACTTATACTTTATTTCTTCTTTCTCAGAAGCACTATTTGTTGTTTTAGAATATAGATTAATACTCATATCCACACACACACACACAGGCATGCACGCACGCATACACACATGTATTTTTTAAAATAAATTACAGTCTCTATGATATAAATAATTTATATAATTGATGTACTTTTATTCATCTCTCTTAGACAACTAATCTTCAGGAATCACGTAAGATTTTTATAAACACAGATTTCACTTACAATGCTCACAATAACTAACACATGCCTATCAGCAATTATCAAAGCTGAGTGATACAGTTTTTGCGAGTCAACTGTTAAACAGAGCGAGCTCGTTGTGGCGGGGCCTTGCTTATCTCCCTCTCTTCACTTCATCAGGCCTATCTCTCAGTCTTACATAACCTCTATTTTTCTTCTCCTTGTATACTATTTAGCTATATTAACCTCATTGTACTGATTTGTATACGTGTGTATATAAGTAGTTGCTCATTTGTTTGCATACATCTTTCATCAATAACACGGATGATTTGAACTGGTTGTAGTATGTTACATAATAGATGGTTACAGGTTTAAGTAAATAAAGATCACCCGCACCCCCACACGAAACCTGGATACATTACGTAAATATGATAAATGACGGTTACGGTTTCTATGTTTAGTTTTTCTACATAGTGCAGAGTCTCCATACATTAGACTGTCTGGAGTAATGATGGTCGTTGTGAAACTACAATGGGCATGGAAGTATAATGTAGAATTTATCTTTCCTGCCCATATCTTATCATTATACATATACAAATGCACTTTGTGAGTGTGTGTGTGTATATATATATATATATATATATATATATATATATATATGTGTGTGTGTGTGTGTGTGTGTGTGTGTGTGTGTGTGTGTGTGTGTG
>NC_068992.1:23260111-23263719 GCF_001194135.2 Octopus bimaculoides
TATATATATATATATATATATATATATATATATATATATGGCGAGAGAGAGTGAGATAGAGATAGAGAGAGATTGCGAGTCATAAGCATAAATGTTTACTTAGAAGTATAAATGCTTATATAAATATATAGAGAGAAATGGAAATAGACTGAGTGAGAAGAGAGAGGTAGCAAGAGGATACAGTCATATGTGGCAGCGAGACGGGAGACAAACTACAGGTATTGTTGTCAACAACCATGATATGAGTTTTAAAAGTCATCTCTCTTTAGGAATATTTCGATATCTTTTACAGTGCACTTGTAAATAATCAAGATATGGTGTTCCCATAGGATTACATGAAATATATAATGCCGCATTTATTTCATGTCATTTAGTATTGAATAACATATTTAATCATTGACGTGAGATTGAATAATGAATATATTTTGCTTCAATTTTTAAGAATTTATTTTCATGAAACATTTTGTTACCACCTTAGGAATTTTAGATCAGCATCTTTTGACAGTCGCGACTTATGTAGGGATCATCATGCACACAAGACCATTTCTTGTCGTTTTTTATATTATGGAAAGTTCTTGGTGGAGGGTTACTCAACTATTTTCTTTGATAACCTTATGAATCGATGTTAGTAAACACATTTTGAGTGAAAAAACTCCACTGTATATGCTTACTAAATAAACACAGTGCTCCACATGTTACTTTCACTCGCTCATCAGCCAAATCAAATGAATTTAGGTGCACTTACGATTTTGTAAATGGTGTGCATATAATAACAGTTCCATTTTCTTTAATGTGGACAGCATGGCGTCGTTTCGGAATATTTGAAAGGGAAGAAGTCTACCTGCTAATAGATGAAAATATTTATAGTGTAATAGTAATCTCGTTGTCACAACTCAACGTCAATATTGGTACGATTAGTCTTGTTAATATACTTCTTTTGAAAACCGCATTGTTGCTTTACTCCGAAATTCTTATTGCCGAAAATTCCATCTGCTTAGCAATTTATGCTGTCTCATTTGAAAAATGTTACGAATGGTGCTCGAATGCAACAGAACAATCAAGTTTCAGATTTTAATCCTTATTAACCCTCACTGGTGATATTTTGTTGGCCAGTATCGCTGTTTTATTTATAAATTTTATCCTTCCTTTTTTTGACACTAAAATCCAGTCCTCTAGCTAAAAATCGCTTCAACCAGAATGGCTATGGCGAGTGATGATTCAGAAGTTGTGTTTCTGTTAGTGTTTGCTTACTTCATATGTTCTACATATTGGTCGGTTCTAACACTTCGCTGCTAGCTGACAAAATGAATGCGTATTCTTAATGATAATACATTTTCAGGAAACAACTAATATTTGGCAAAAAATCAAAACAAAATATGTAACCATCCCAAAATATAATAATTTTTATATTGACCGAAATTATATTTTGTAACTATTTGTAAGTTTACTGTTATTATCAGGTAATATAAGCACAATTCTCATTATGATCTATAACCATTTTATTGACATTAAGCTACTTCAGTTCGAAAAAATATTTAAGTCAACTCATCTGAAAACAAGTGAAATACGAGTATAGGCTACACTATCAGTAGAAAATGTAATTTCTGGTTCAATGATGTATGAAAGTCGCAGTACCAATAAAGATGTGCACTGCAGAATATTTCGCTCATATAACATGTTATTTGTTGCTCATATAAGAGATTCCACTCATTTAACATCTTAGGTTTCGCTCATGTAGCATCTTCGTCTTCGCTCATAAAACATATAGCATATAGCAACTTAGTTTTCGCTTATATAGCATATTGTGCTCCTAAAACATCTCAGTCTCCGCTATTATAACACCTTGGCTTTCGATCATATAACTTCTTGCTTTTCGCTCATACACCATATTTCCCTCATACAACATATTAGTCTTCGCTCATATAACATATTTCGGCCAAATAACATTTCACATTCAGATGGTGGCTAAGGCCTGGACAGTCAGATCATGTGACATAATGCACTAAGTAAATATCCCTATAATCCCTCCTAGTGAGTAAGCGTTTCGCAGGTGTAATTTTTGCTAACTTCGTTGCAGATTTGTTTCTCTTTACTTAGTCTTCCAACAGAGAATATGCATCCAAACATGTTTTATGTTCTTAAGAAAGATTATATTTCCTGTATAACAATGCTGGTTGATCTTTTAAATATTTTACACTCCATCAAGTACATACTATGTTATATAAAACGAACGGAAATAAATACAACTGAATTTGTTAAAATATAAGCAACGAAATAAATATATTAACTAATGCTGGTTTCCACAGTTTTAAAAAGAATTAGAACCATTCATCTAGAAGTTAATTTGAAATGATAGAATCCTTTCAGATTAGAGTTCTGTTATCTGTGAAATGCCTATGAGATTGTTAAAGTTTGTAGACATTACTTAAACATACACGATTATATATATGGTTGTTTATATTTTCGTGTTTATGTTATTTTCCTGTAAAGTATTTATGAGGTCACAGAGTATAATATATAAAAGTAGGTTTACATGTCTGTATATGGAAATAAATACAAAACTCGTCCAAGTAAGTATTAGATACGATGGAAATTAAAAGTGAAAAGCAAAATATTTATGTCGAAGGGGGAAAAAAAGCAGACATCTTAGTTTATTTGATTATATGTGTTACAATTGTATTTTGTTTACTTGCACTTGAAATCATATAGAAAAGCAAGAAAAAAAAAAAAATTCGTATGTGTATGTGTTTGGTCCATTATATGCAGTAAATTGAACGTGTATGTGGTTGTGTGGTAGAGACAGGTGGTCTTTGTGAGCAGTGCTCGCGTATACAGTGCAGTGTGTGAATATGCAATACCAATCACACAGCATGCCATAGTATAATTATACATGTGTACAAGTTCCTGCAGATATGTATCTGAGTGTCTTAGTATTCTGAATAATTCTGTCAATCAATCAATCAATCAATCAATCAATCAATCAGTCAGTCAGTCAGTCAGTCAGTTAGTCTATCTATCTATCTATCTATCTATCTATCTATCTATCTATCTATCTATCTATTTATCTATCTATCTATCTATCTATCTATCTGTCTGTCTTGTCTATCTGTCTGTCTGTCTGTTTGTCTGCCTGCTGTCTGCCTGTCTGTCTGTCTGCCTGTCTATCTCTCTCTCTATCTATCAATCTGCCTATCTATCTACCTGTCTGTCTGTCTGTCTGTCTATCTATCTGCTGTCTGTCTGTCTGTCTATCAATCAATCTATCTATCTATCATCATGGACGGACGGTAGACACATCGGCTCCCATGTAAGTTGCATTTTTCACCTCTTAAAAGACCTATTTTGTTTTAAAATTTTGTATAAGTTGTGTATAACACAAAATACTTCGTGAACATATATTTTTCAAATCGGAAATAGCTCTATTTAGAGCCTTATTTCCAAAAATTCAAACATATCTTCCTCGTTCCTAGCCATATTCTTTAAAACGAATATGGCTAAGGTTTTCAACGAGGCTGACTTCCCGCTCCTAATGCCAGAGGCGAAAACACTTAATGCCGTTCCGCATGAACGCAGACAAGTGATGAAGAAGAGCAATGATTCTGAGTCAA
>NC_068992.1:23269553-23270627 GCF_001194135.2 Octopus bimaculoides
TTTTTTCCTTCCTTCCCCCTCCCAAAAAGAAAAGCTCTACATTGTATTTGTCCCATCTTCGTTGAGCCCTGTGTGGCTAATAAAAGAAATGTATCTATCTATCTATCTATCTATCTATCTATCTATCTATCTATCTATCTATCTAGGGGTAACAAGGCCTTTCGAATTCGTTCCTTAATATAGACAAACTCAGTCGCTCATAGGTGTCGATAATTTCCGACATGAATTTGTTTCGGAAAGAGAAAATTCCTTACATTAATTTAGAAATATAGCTGTGAAAATAATCAAAATAATCTAATAAATAATCTAAAAAACAAGCGTAAAATAAAGAAAAATAATAAATAGTATTTCCCTGACACTCTGAAATAAATTTTGTTATGAGGATAACATTTTCATGCTGACATCATAAATTCAAAATGTATATTGAGCAGTATTGAGAATAGATTCTTTACGTTTGTAAATATTTACAAAATATAAAGAAATTGAACCGCGCATGTTTTTTTTTTTCTTCTCTTTAATGTTTGATATTATTTTGTATTTCATTACACTCTCCAAACCATTGTTATTTGTCTGATCTTCCTTGGGGTTCGCTTTTTCAGCATTTTTCTATTAAATGATAGTTTCAATACGCATGTTATAATATCGGTACCGTGGTGTAATTATCGTTGAGAGGTGATTGAACCACACACACACACATACATACACACACAAACACACACACACATACACACACACACACAAACACACACATATATACACTATTTCTGCGGTACGATAATATTGGAGTTGTCAAAATCTGTTGCTTACAATTAGTGCCGCAATATAGACAATTTGATGTCTTTTGCTTTATAATTATTTTCAAATTAAAGATGTTTGAAAATATCATTGTTTTGTTTTTTTTCTGTTTTTGTCTGCGCTATTACCATTGACACGCACTCATGTACTTATGTATGTATGTATGTATGCCTGTTTGTTTTAAACCGATATATCTGTTTGTTGTTTACGCACCCGTCTTCGTCTTTTGTTTTTCTTTTGGAAATTGTCACTACATATATATATATATATATATATATA
>NC_068992.1:23271108-23273649 GCF_001194135.2 Octopus bimaculoides
CTCCATTTTCTTCCTTGCCTTATGTATGTATATATATATATATATATATATATATATATATATATATATATATATCATATATGATATATAATAATAACATTATATTCGTTATAGTTTGGATTTGATGGTGGAAATTAGCTTCGGACTTCGTATCCTTTATAACTTACCTTCTAGTATAGGATATTATGTATTACATTGTATTGCATTACATATATGATATGCTATGTATTATGTTTAAGTGATGTATTATACGTAATATTAACCTATGGTAAACCATGCCTGTTTTGTCTGATTTTATCCTATACGGTGATTACACTGTTATTTCCTTCAATTCTATGATTTCCTACTCCATCAGTCACCTTAAGTATATTTGTAGTGAGTTACGCGATAGTAAGCCCCCCTTAGCTAAAATCTTATACCTCCGGATTAATACAATCATACATAAATAGCACCTGTAATATTATAAATTATAAAACCACATCCGATGATATCCTCATCTTAATTTTTCCATGTCTTAATCTACTTCAGTATGAATACCTTTAACTGTCCTAATTATTTGCATTCTTATTATCTAATTGCTAATAAGCCACTTTCTAAAATTTGTTGGATATATATATAGTCAAACAGTCACCACCTTTAGTAGTCCGCAACTGTGTCTGGTAGTTGAGCGTGTGACGCTTTGCTAAATTAAATTTTCTTTCGGTACGGATGGTTGGTTAGTTGGTCGATAACAAAACAATACGGAAGCGACGGCAGCGCTAGTAGTGTGCGCGCGATTGCCTCGAAGAAGCCGACATTGTTTGTTCAGTCCTCTGGCTCATCGAAATAACCTGCTGATGAAACAGCGTTGACGTGAGTGAAGGAACCACAAAACGAGAGAGTTCTAAAGCGAAGGAAGGAAACCTACTTAGTGAGAAATGGTGAATCTCAAGCAGAAGGAAACGTTCAATTCTAAGCAATCACAGAGAACCACATAAAACGTGCAAGCACACAAAGTCTACTGAGCCAACTTTGAAATGGAAAAATGTATATTTGCATATAAGCCAATATCAAACACAGAGCTGATACACCCCCCACACCCCCACACACGCACTCACACACACACACACACACATATGAAAAATAGTGCAGACAGAGAGGAACTGAAAAGATCCTGGCAAATACCTCTGCTACATATACATTTGGTAAACCATAAACGTAGATAACAGAATTTCCGTTGAAGAGCAACGCAAACCATATGGAATACAGTTCTATACTTAAGAGATGAGGAATTCTGTACATTATTGACATTATTTACATTCGACGGATATTTGTCCACGGGCATATGGCGTAGTGGTTAAGAGCTCGGGCTAACCCCAAGATTCCGAGTTTGACCTGAACACTAATAATAATAATAAAAATGATGATGATGATGATGATGATAATAATAATAATAATAAAAATAATAATAATAATAATAATAATAATAATAATAATAATAATAATAATAATAATAATAATAATAATAATAATAATAATAATACTAATAATAATAATAATAATAATAATAATAACATCCCAAAATACCTTAGGAATGAGAACCCAGGTTCGAAATTTCTCTAAGACACCTGATGAATGCTGGAGGGTATATCAGCCGAAACGTTGTGTTAACAACAAATAAGATGAGGACAAATATCCTTCAAATGTAAATAATGTCCATATGGAACAGGTATACCATGTACCATGTACAATTCAGCATTTAACAGTTCCATACATAACGGGTTTGTGGGATGCGTGTCCATTGATTGAATGATTGTGCTTCCGACGAATCATTGTATACCTTGGCGAGTGTTACTCAGGTCATTTGAAGCATAAGCTAGCGAATAGGTTCACATCAATTTATAATTCTTCATTCCTTACGGCACAACTACACACACAAACACACACACACGCACACACACGCACACGCACACACGTGTGCAGGCACATGGTCTAGTGGTTAGAGCAGCGGACTCGCGGTCGGGAGGTCGCGAGTTCGAATATAAGACCGGGTGATGTGTGTGTTTACGAGTGAAACACCTAAGTTCCTCACAGCTCCGACCGAAGATAATGGCTAACTTTTGCTGACTCTTTCACCACAAATTTCCCTCATTCTTTCCTCCTGCATCTAGCAGTGCAGCTGCAACGGACAGGCGTCCCGTCTAGGTGGGGAACCTACGTGCCAACGAAAGCGGGAAACCGGCTCTTATGCGCCAGGTATGGCTCGAGAAGGAACAAGCAACAACATATATAGATATATATGACGTATGGCTTAGTGGTTAAGATTTTGGACTCATGATTACGAGATCGTGGGTTCGATTCCCAGACCGGGTGTTGTGTAGTGTTCTTGAGCAAAGTACCCCTACAGATAATGTTGATCTGAGTGAGGGAGGGAACTTATATTTACACAAACATCTGATCAATATTAACAAATCATCTATGTGATTGTTCGGTAAGAAAGTGCCGATCCCTCCTACGTCGTTTAACGACAGATATATATATATATATATATATATATATATA
>NC_068992.1:23274124-23274853 GCF_001194135.2 Octopus bimaculoides
TATATATATATATATATATATATATATGTGCATATATAAAATTAGAGATTCAGAGAACCAATCAGATATGACATTACAGCACTCTGCCGAGTACATTATGACAGGAATGACCTTGGGTGAGTTTAAGATAGACCCTCGTATGGTCCTCAAAATTTAGGAGATGGTATACGACCTGAAGACATAAGAAGAAATAGGTCAGAGATGATATATAACGAGAACACATAAGAGAAAATATGTCAGAGAATCGATGTTTATTTTTTTCCCTTCTATCTATTTCTTGAACTTGGTATTATAGATAATCATTACCACTTGCTCTCATTTGTATAAATATACATATGAATATGAATTTGTGTGTACACTGATATATTCCAAGGTGCACATATTTATATATAAATACATACTCACAAATACATACATATAGATACACACGTGATGCTAGATTAAATTTAGTTATATTATTATTACAGCTAAGAGCACATTGACATACGTGATCGATTGGATTGGCTACAGATAGGAAGAAACAGTAGTGAATTTGAAATGCGTAGATAGATCTAGGTTAGTGTTGGAATTTATGGAAATATCGATAAATTTCGAAAAATTTGGAACCAGGTAACCTTCATACATGTACACAGACACGCACACATATATATATATGCAAATGTGTGTGAGTGCATTAATACAATATGTATGTATGTATATATATATATATATATATATATATATATATAT
>NC_068992.1:23276118-23281274 GCF_001194135.2 Octopus bimaculoides
TGTGTGTGTGTGTGTGTGTGTGTGTGTGTGTGTGTGTGTGTATGTGTGTGTGTGTATGTGTGTGTATCTATATCTATATCTATACATTTGTCTATATTTATCTATCGATACCTATCTATATATATATATGTATGTGTTTGTGTGTAAGAGGTGTTGTGTGTAGTATTTGTTTCTTAAGAAACTCTACAACAGCGAATCTCGAGTGGATAGGAAAGTGATTACCTAAACCGTTTCCTAACCGAAATTTTCTCTTCTTGTTATGGGTTTCAAAATTCCTCCGATGATCTATTTGTTCTCTTGTATCTTCGCTTATCCCGGCGTACTTTTTTTATTTTACTGATAAGACAATAGATGATTGCTAATCCTGCCCTTGTATGAATCAGTTATTCCCTTATATGATTCATCGAAGATATATACGGGTAAAGGACGAAAATCCATTTTATACCTCCAAACAATATGGTCATATTATTCATTAAGGACGGTTTGGGATGTAAACTGTGCGTATAAATACGGTGTTACGCACATTCTGGCATTCCGAAGTTGGTTTCAACGTCCTTCTGATATCTTCTTTAAAGACCTTGATACCAAGATATTTACGTCGCATTCTTCCCGCTGGAAATTATTGATGTCGAACAGCGGAATCACTGACCCGACATAAAATGGATCTCGGTCAAACACCGTCATAGCATACGCGCAGAACAAATGGCTTGCTAGTTTAAGGAAGCTACCATTATACATTCAGTTACATATAAACATATATATTTATGTACATACACACATACATTTCCTCATACGCACTCAGTTAAATAGAACTATGTAAACATATGTGCATACAATGGCAGCGAGTGTGTTTAGACATGATTAGTATATTTATATACGCTTGGCTATAATTTTCACTGGATGTTTATCTAAGTTTGCAGAAAACGGCATTTTAAATATGTTAGACTATGAATCCAACCACCGACCAGATAGCAAGTTCATTGCTGTCCATGTTCAGTATTTCATGGAACATGTGAAGCCATAAAAAAGAAATTTAAAATGATATAAATGGAAAGTTATAACTGTGTTTTGACAAACATAAAACAAAAACTGCCGAATAAAATCACAAATAACGATAATAATCTTCTGTCAACAGCAGCAAAAGACAAACAGATCTTGTGATAATGTTGACAGTGAAAATAAAAACAAAAGAAAAAACAAAAACAAGGCAACAAGTCTCGAAAACGAATGCCCCAGCTTTCTCACGTGACGATATCATTCAAACCGGAAAAATCTAGAGATTTGCACACCTACTGATTTAAACAAGAGAATTGTATTAAACATATCACAACAAAAGCTTGTGTAGGCCTGCCGCTAATGCCCGACAGTGTTTGCCTTTCATCAACTGCAGAAGTCCTAATAGAGGTCCGAGTGTGTTGTCTAATATTGCGGACTAGAAGATAATATCAACCGATTTATCAAAGTAAGCGCGTAGTGGTACACTAGCTCACGGGTTTGGAAAGAAACCTCCCCATAGATATAAGTACTGGCGTCGGCACATTACTGTTGCAATGTTGACATCATGAAACAGATACATTTGATTGCTGAGATGACTCAGAGAAAAATACGGTCTAATAGATTTCGCACGGAACTCAAGGACTTTTTAGCAGGACAGGGTTCTCACAGCAGTCTTTGTCATAGCAAAGGTCATTCGTGTTGCAAGTGCACGCTAGTAGGCCCCCAAATCTCTGCGACTGGTAAGTAAGTCGTCTTAAATGTCTCTCGCGCAGAGAATCCAGAAGGTAAAGGGAAATAGAAAGTAGCAGATGCAGCGAGAGATAACAGGTCTTTGGGAGATGAAAATTATTGCTTCTGTTATTGCTCTCCCCAGAGCACCACCCATCGCATCAACAATCATAGCCAGTGCTCGGTCAAACAAAATCTAAGTAAGCTCTAATCGCATGATAGTGTACGAAAAACACATATTTGAATGATGAAGGCTCGGAAAAGTATTAGTAAATAGTAGGTGAGTTCAAAATATGCAGAAATATATAAAATTCTCCGGAATTCAATACATGATGTTTTCTGTGAGATCTAGAGAGATATCACCGAAAGGATTTCGTAAATTTCCCCCAAATAATCTGATATAACATGCGTGTATTCCAATCTTCCTGGATATTATCTTTCATATTTTTATATCCTCATATAACATTCCCATTGCAATTACTTAAGTAACTTTTTTTCTAGAAGTTGAAATAAGCGACGGCAGAGATAATGGATCTTAATGCTCGTGTTACAGCCACTTTTATTGAAATTGGAGAAAAGTTACTTTACTAACGTATAATAGTCAATTCCATAATGGGTATCAATTAAGAATTCAACAAATAGAAGAAATGGTGTTTAAGAATAGTGTTGCCCATTGGCTCTATGAAATGTGTATCTTTACTGAGATCTATTATCTGGAGAACATCAAAAGTTCTTGCTTTATGTTTCCCGTACCTCGTGCAACAAATTTATTGCATAATAAACCAAAGCAGTCACGTGTTTTACATGTTGCCGTTCAACTTCCATGATGAAATAGACGGATCTCGTATTATGCGCTTAGTTTAACAATATTATAACATATATTATTAGTATTAATATGCTTATTCTATATCAAAAGTGTTAATCATAAATGAGAGTTGATGCGGAAAAATTTGATTTAGCACAACGTATCCTCAAATATAAGAAGTCTCTAAGAAAATAAAATGTATGTTGCAACCGTGGACCAAAATTCATTGTTGCAATTGAATATTTAATAACGGTGTATGGAATCAGAGATCCAAATATAGTAAATTGTGACTTTAGAAGACAACAATGAAATTCTGTCAGTGCTATTAATTCTACATTTCAATCTACCTTACAAACGTCCAAGTTTTCAACGGCATCTTGATTACTTACCTCGCATGTTCTACTTTGTATATGCAAATGTACGATAAATCTATCGGTTCACATTACAACCGGTATCAATTCATTTTAGCATGGCATACATTTGGCATAAAAGAATATATCCTTCATGAACTGTTCTGTTTTGTTTTTTCAGAGTGCATTTAGTCTACTCTCAGTTCGTAAAGTAGAATCATTTTAGAAGTATTTTCCAACTTGATTTACAGTTCTAAAATACTGTAGTGAAAATCTAATAGCAATGGGGCCTGATATCCTTCACTGCTGCAACATAACGTCAAGGGAATCATTAATGTGTCATCTTATACAAATTATCAACTACAGAGCTGTTCCTGTCCCTCTATCGTACTTTAGCCTGTTCCAATAGCATGAAGCCATTTTCCTCATTACTGTATCAAATCACTTATGGGTCTATTATTGACCTCACTAATGCCACTTCGAGGTCACAACTCTCACTATATTCTGTAAAGTGGTTGGATTAGCAAGGGCATCCAGCCGTAGAAACCATGCCAAACGAGGCATTGAGGCTTGGGGCTGTACTGTGGAAACGTCCACACTATACCAGCATCGAACATGAACATTGAATGATGATGAGGATAACGACGACGACGACGACGAAGACGACGACGACGAAGACGACGATGGTGAAATAGACATTGTTGAAACTAGATCAACTGCTTACAACAAACGTTGTGAGGTATATTTTTTTTTACTTCAGGTCCAGATTAAATATCATATAAAGCAATTGGATTTTGGAAAGACATCTGTTTGGCTACACTTCCTTTATTTTTAGTAATGTATTATGCGGAACATCATATAGCTTTGATTTTCTATACATTTATACTCCAGGCACAAAGCCCGAAATTTGGGGGAGGGGCCAGTCGATTAGATCGACTCCAGTACGCAGCTGGTACTTAATATATCGACCCCGAGAGGATGAAAGGTAAAGTCGACCGCGGAAGAATAAAATATTCTTTTCTACTATAGGTGCAAGGCCTAAAATCTGGGAGAAGAGGATAGTCAATATCGTCGACCCCAGTGCGTAACTGGTACTTAATTTATCGACCCCGAAAGGATGAAAGACAAAGTCGACCTCGGCGGAATTTGAACTCAGAACGTAGCGACAGCCGAAATACTGCTAGGCATTTCGTCCGGCGTGCTAACGACTCTGCCAGCTCGCTGCTCTGCTTTGATTTTCATATTACGTCTTCTAATTGTTCATACATGCGACATCAATGGTACTTTTGTTATTTGATGTGATACAACATTTAACAGGATTTTTAAGATATCTTGTCCTCATAATTTAAACTTTGTAGAGATAGTCACCTTCTCATACAGTAATAATATATCATTTTTATAACTACCGTTTTAATATAAATGTGTAATATTTGACATGCAAACGAGCAAGAATGTTTTATGATTTCATATATCGAGTAAATCTAAAAGGGGTGTCATTTCTCTTGAATAGCAAACATGAAATTGTAGCATATTTCGAAGTAGAGAAGGTAGCACAAAGTTGAAAAAATATGCGTTGACGATTTGAGAAATATAGATAATGAATATCAGAATGTGTACCCAATGCTAGATTCCAGTTATTCAATTTTTCAGGTAGTCATATATTGTCAAATTTCCGTCATTTTTTATTGTAGCTAACACCAGACTACACTTCTACGATTCGCATGAAGCCTATTGGAGTCATATTGTTGTAAGGGATTGTAATTCATTTCTAATTCATTTATCTATTTATCAGCTACTATGTCTAAGACTAGATGACTGTGTCTGTTATGAATAAAGGACAAGAGTGATAGCTCATGGTTACGTATGGTCATCAAATTTATAACCATAGTTCAAAATAGACACAGTCTTCTAGTCTTAGATTTAGTAGTTGATAAAGATATAGATGAATTAGAAATGAATTACAATCCCTTACAATATTATGACCCCAATAAGTTTCATGCGATTCTTGGAAGTGTAGACTTTGCTTAGCTACAATAGCAACAACACGAATGTCTTCCATCTTGCTCTGTTAAGATATTTGAGAAAAATTATATTAATGTGTCCTATGTGTTAAAATTCTATTTATTTATTTATGCAACTGAAGATAGCATTGCATTTAAATTGATGCATTTATTGCATTGTTCAGTTAAATGGAGCCGCTTGAAACGATTATACTGCATCACTACTTGATATCTTGTTGCTTATTTTGATTATATCCATATATATATATATATATA
>NC_068992.1:23282179-23284679 GCF_001194135.2 Octopus bimaculoides
CATGAGACATCATGTTGTACTTCATCACATCTTAAGATCATTTATACCAACGAAACGTACTTCTTATGATATGCGTACATTTCAGAGCATTATCTTTTACTTTATTGATCAATTTATCCTTAGAGAAGAGTATGTGGTATAGTTCTACTGTACAGAGCGAACAATACTTTCTTCCTCTCTCATATGGCATTGATCTAGCTATTATAGACCATTCTAATGAATACTGTTTATTACTTTCCTTAAGATCCTAGATGTATTTGCTAAGACTAGTGCTAGCCATTTTCTTCCTATCTCTAAAGCACGAGAAATGGTTAGAAATTCTACGGCATACCTGTCCTGAAGTGCACCCCAAGTATGTCATGGTACCTGTTTGTGTCTTTACTTTGCATTGATATATTATATTGATGCAACACCAGTATCATTAACTTTTCGAAGGACATTCTCAGGTAGCTGGCTTTTGAAGGAGTTTGATATTGTTCCCTTTTTGATGGAAAATTTCTTGCTGTCATGTAGGTTCTTATATCATCTTGGACTGGAGAGGGCAAGTGTTCATGAAAATATATGCCCCATCTCCAAGTAAGTCGCTTATTTGTTTTCAGCACGTTGCTACATCGTATGTACTTTTGAATCCGAAGGTGTTGCATTAACTAATCCTTATTCTCGTGCACATGCATATATTTTGGGGCTAGTATAACTCACGATACCAAATTTTTGTGCCAGCCTCTCTAGCATATATATCACTACATATATCACTCGCCTTCGCCCTTGGGACCAAAGACGCAATCAGTCTCTTACCGTAGCTCAACTATTTCGTCGTGGATGACCACAAAACAGTCTTGGATTCCACTATTAATTTGACACTGTCTGTATCCCTATTTGAAAACAGTAGGCCAGAGGGATGATGATAAATCTCCAGTATACCAATTCACATGTAAAATGAAGGATTTTAAAACTGATTTCCGATATAGGCATAGGGCTACACAATTTGGAGGAATATTTTAGACGACTAATTTGACCCAAATTCTTGACAGATATTAATTTTATCGATGAAATGACGCGAGTAAAATATATGTCCAGCTCAGCTAGAATTGAAACGAGAAAGCGGATTGTTGCAACTAAATGTTATAAACCATTACGTTAGATTTACGATTCTGCCGAATCTCTGTTCTACATAGAAGAAATGCTATAATAGATCAGAATAAACCGCGATGAGATTATAGAGAAACCGTATATTATTGGAGAGTATTAATTTCCTACAACTACGTTTGGTTACCAAATATTAGTGTAAGATGAATTTATTGTTCTTACATTTAACTGCCCTAAATATAATGAGTACCCTTAATATAGTGGGGAAGATGGAACGAGTCGATTAAAATACTGCTTGACTGCAAATATTAGACTTGCACCTTGTTAAATCTAAAATCAATAATACTATATTAAATATGATGGAAGGAATAGTAAAGGAGGAAGGAAAATTTGTTAATATAAACTTCATTACTTTCAATTTCAAGAAAGGCTGATGGTAATAAGTTGAATACCAGTAATGTTCTATGATAGATTAATCATATAACAAAAGATGATTATGAGAGGATAATAATTTAATATAAGTTGTTATCCAGAGGCTAGTTAACGTTAAATATCACTTGATATCTAGAGCGTTACTCACATCAACTATCACTTGAATTTATTGAATCGTTATCGATTATTGCAGAGCCTTGTAACAATATCGATTTCCTAAACATCCTTACGTTTTGTTCCTCGAGATATACGTAACTGGTTCTCTGATGTAGTTACAGTCGTAAGAAACATTAGATCAATCCAAAGATTATTTACACATTGACCTCATCATAGTCCTTAGGCCAATTTCAACTACTATCAGACGTTTCCTGTTTTTCCACTAACAGTTGAATAAGATTACATTTAATGTATTGTATATGATTATTATTTTTACTTTTTGCTGCGCTTGCTATATCAATTTTACTTCCAGAATATGTAAGACAGGCAAGCAAAATCTAAAGCCTCATACTTCGATCAAAACATGATATTACTTGAAATTAATAGGCGAATATTATAGTTAGCAATGAAAATGTGTTATTCTGAATAATCGACGCGATATCAAATATATCTGAATATGCCGAGAAAATTCCGTATTGGAAATAAAATAAAAAAAAACAGAAACAAGCCAATGATAAAATAAGTATCAGATTTATAGTAATAGTATACATCTCCATAATTTGTGCGTAAAAGAAAATCGTTTCCCATGTATTTAGCTCTATGTTATTATATCTTGAAATTTCAGTGATATATTTTTTGTTGTGTAAGTATATACATCTATCAAACAATCGGCGAAATTACAATAGATTCATCATACTGAATGCCAGAGTGTAATATCATGCGAAATAAAGAAATCTTAATATTTAAGATACATTTTTCTGGTTGCTTATGTTTCGTTTACACTTAGGTTTTGTCTCACTTATGTTGATATATATCATATCTATTC
>NC_068992.1:23289679-23294566 GCF_001194135.2 Octopus bimaculoides
AGTATTAGATTTCTTACTCTCCAGCTTGGAGTGAAGCAATTTTTATCCTTTGGGTGGGCCTGTAACAGGATAATGATCTCCTAATCGTAGGATACAGCAATTTTCTATATTGAATAATGAATTAATAAGAATGAAGAGCAAATATTTGCAGGTGTACTATTATATTATAAAGTCTATAATTTGCAAACGTAACAGATACACACACACACACACACACATACACACACATACACACACACATACACACACAAACACATACACACACACACACACACACACGCACACACACACACGCACACACAAATTCCCATCGTAAGAAATATTTCTCATCTCAAACTATCTAGGATCCATTGCTTAATAGATTCTAGAACTTTTATTGGTAGCCAATACATTGTTTCGGCAAATTTAGAAATCTCAGACACTCATCTAAGGCAAATAGCAAATTTACTAACCTCTCTTCTAAGACGCACCTCATGCGACTCATAATGACCGATAACATTATATAACGTAATAAAATCTACAATATCAATTCAGCACGAACTAGAGAAAACTATCGTACAGTTTAGTTGTGACATAATTCCATGTAAATGCCTCTCCACAAAACACTTCTTAAGCATCGAATCCAATAATACATTGTACATTCTAAATTGCAATATACTCTCTCCAACCGAATTTTACAATGGAGGTGATTACACTTTGCAGATATGTTTAAAACTCTAAGAAATAATTTGTTGTGTCTGGGGAATCATTTTCTTATTGTGCCTTAAAATTTAACACACTCAGCGGTAAAATTTCCACTTCTTTTTATTTTTATTTTCCTAAAATTTTCGTTGCGACTTGCAACCTTATCAATAGTCTGTATCTTCTACTCACGAGGCAAAACAGAATATGCTTATTTTTTTATAACCACAGCTCATTAAAAGCAATTGAAATCTAATGCATATGTATGAGAGGAAGCCATCCACTGCTCATGCAAGCGTAGACTACAAATATCATCAGTTATTTCCTGGTAGCCACACACTTACACATACAAACGTGTGCGCGCAGCCATGCACGCTTGCGCACGTTCTACGTACTGTGATACACACCATATGTACAATTTCCTTGGCTGCTCTACACACCATATGTACAATTTCAATTACGCTCAACTTTACTTTATTCCGGTTTATATTTCTCCGTATTTTTCATCTCTGTACATGCAATCGCACAAATTAGAGACCAATGCCCTACATGGTCTAAATTCTTTAATTCGTTCACATTGCTTCAAAAGACCACCATTCATCTAATAACAAAAAAATTTAAGACAAAGATTACTTTGCAATATACATTAAATTATTCCGATCCAACGATCACCGCCTAATTACAATATTTCGTCTCTTTTAAGGTGGCGATCTGGCAGAAATATTAGCACGCCTAGCGAAATGCTTACCGGTATTTTGTATGTCTTTACATTCTGTTTTCAAATTCCGCTGAGGTCGACTTTGCCTTTTAAACTTTCGGGGTCGATAAATTAAATACCAGTTGCGTACTGTGGTAGATCTAATCGACTGGCTCCATCCCACAAAATTTCAGGTCTTGTGCCTAAAGTAGAAAAGAATATTTCATTTCTTTAATAACTTTTATTATGCAGCAGATGACGCTTCATTCATAAATCATATACACCTGTAACTCGGAGTTTTGTCTTTATTCACTACACTTTATTCATTTCTGTTCAGTTGTATTCCGGTCTATCTCCTCTGTCTAATTTGCAACATGTCGCCCAATTTCCAAATTTCTTTGATACTCATTACAAATATACCCACGCAGCCTTCTTTGAAACTTATTCAAACATGCGTATAATTAAAGCACCCAAAGATTTGCATAGCATCTCAGGTTGCTTCTTGTAAAATAAGGATACAAAATGTATATAACGTCACATTTTCTAATACCTATTTCTGTTTTCATTTATAGTCGCTAATCACATTTTCACTAAAACAATTTATCGTCTCGTAATAAATCTAGACAAGATAATGTGAATATAAAAATCTACACATATATTTAGGGTAGAGAACACAATCTCATCCCCGCGGTAATGGAGGACTCTGTACTTCATCACATAAAACTCCCATATACTTACGTACATACATACATACATATATATACACACCATACATACATACATACATGTAATATAAGGTAACTATGGACAACTGCTACGGAACCTCCAGCATTTATTCCCAGAATATAAATTCATATTTATACCAATAATAATTGGTGCCCTGGTTTTGTGAGTAAATTCCTAAGTGACAATCCGGATAGACTTGAGTTTCTTAAAAAAGAAATAAACCAACTCACACATTAGAATTACGATCTGTAATTGGGACAGTAAAAATATGCAAGAAATTTCTCAAGTTTAAATTGCATTTTTCTAATTTGTGTCTTTGTTAGAAACCAGATTCTTCCTCAGAGGAAGAATTTAGATAATTAAAAACAGAAAAAAAAACATACAGACACTCATACGCAGACTTTCACACACACAAATCTATGGGAACGTATATATACCCAGCATGATTAAACTGTCTATGCAATGTTATAACTAATCTCTAAATTTAACTGATTAAATTCTGTCATTTTGTGGGTCCGGCAGGGAATATCGTTCATATGAATTTGAAAAATTAATTCAGAAATTATCCCTGTTAAATTTGGTGCATTATTACATGCTAAAGGGAATACATTCAGTAACAATCAATTATATTTTACAAAATTAGTTAATATCAAAGCACTTCCAATATATACATGAAAGATAATTACCACCTCACAATTATGATTTAAAGAAACCTTCATACTGTATTGAAATTCAAACAAACACCTATGCAATTGCTCTTACCCATAAGACTTTGATGTATGTGATTGTATTTCAACTATATAATCAAAATACGTCTAGTTGAAATGTACACAGTCTTGGAAAGTTTTGATTGTTCCCTGATTTTTGTAAATAACAATTTATATAATCGGAATCTAAGTTTGTCTCATAGGAGTGATGATCTAAGAATCACCGTTTCGTTAATATTTGACATATTATTCCAAGAATAACATGTCAACGGATAGATCATTCATAAGCGTGAGGTAGGTATGTGATGAATGCGTTAGGGACGCCATATTTACATCGGCCAATTTTAGAGGGTACACATTCATTTTATCAGTCAAAATCTTAAGTTGTTAAAATAGAAAGCTCTGGACCTAATTCACCTTCTTTGTTAATATGGGTATTTGCTTATATAAAAGTCAGCTTTACTCATTCACGAATTGGTAATATTTGGAATATACCGCTACCTATCCTTATTGTAATTTTCCACGTACAATAGATATTTCGTGGGATAGGAGACAACACAAGCTGAGCATATCGTACTCAATATAGAAACGTCTACGCTAAAATGTTTTGTCAATTTTGTAGTCTTCAGTCCACAAGGAATTTAATATCATTGAGGAAATTCACCATAACGAATCAGAATCAAACGGATATACATTTGTTAAGAACTCACCAAGAACTATTTAATCCCTAATATTATTGTAAACATTTATGTGCAGCTGATGCTCAATAGAATTCCAAGCAGAATATTTTTACAAATACCAAAACGTAACATAGCTTTACATAAAGTAATTGTTTTGTTTATACGAGCACCTGAAATGTCTATCTTCCTCAAGAATAATGGAAAGTAATCATTATATTGATAGCAAACACTTCGGTGGATTTCAAACTATATAATGAGTTCAAGAATAATAATCTGTTAGAATAACAATGATAATTTTTGTTTATTCCCCTAAAGAAGGAATGAGATAACAATTATTGTAAAGTTGCAACTATTGCTAAAAAGGATACAGCTGGCGATAATGAGCTGACGATAATGCAAAGTTGTTGATAATGAGAGTGATAAATATGATGCCGCTATTGTTGTTGTTGCTGATGATGGTGTTGGAGGTAGTTGTGCCGGTGGTGTTGGTCATCGATGTAGAAATGTGGTACAAGGAGGAACCGTTGTATGTGATAACATTTTAATGATAACATTTCACTATGCGATACTTTCTTGATACATGTATAAACTGCGATTTGAATATTTTAAAATACATCGGTTTTGTATTTTGGGAATAGATTTCATACTAACTGAATACATTTTATTTGAGGCCAACTACAAAAGGTTCATGTGTAATAATTGATGATATTTGCTTCATGAAAAAAATATATGTGTGACATCTAAGCGATCAGTCGATAATTCATTTTCAGCAATTCAAATTTTGGAAATTATGACGAAAAATGTTTCCATTCTATGTAGAAATGTGACTCTGATTGTAACAATTATTTGTAGAGAAACATTTCTTGATATTCTTATTCAAATAGCGCATCGAAAAAGTTTTCCATTTCCCGGAAAACAAGCGTTGTTGAAAAATATAATGATTATTTAAGTATAGGTAATAAATATATTTTAGTGAAACCTAAGAGTAGCGTGAATATAAACAGAAATTTCTGTTACACTCTTTGTACCAATACGCTGGCAACTGATGTAATAAATATGATAGAATTAAACTATTAACGAAAATTGAAAAGTTGGTACAATATCTGCGCAGGTTATATCATTTAAATCCCTAAATGAAGCCGAATAAATTTTGGAATATTCATTAGATCCCATAATGAATTAATATCATAAGGCTACTAAAAACCTGATTTAGACTTAGGCGCAGTAAAATTTGAAAAGATTAATATTAATAGGATAAAATCTAGAAATTATAAAATTTATTTCTTGAATAATATCGGTTCTACTCAGTATACATACATTACACAAATATATATATATACACACGCGATAGCCCATACATATATCAATGTGGATATATGTATATATATATATATAT
>NC_068992.1:23294860-23297227 GCF_001194135.2 Octopus bimaculoides
TGTGTGTGTGTGTGTGTGTGTGTGTGTGTGTGTGTTTGTGTGTGTGTGTGTGTAAATCAGTTTAAACAGATTTTTGCGAATTTCTTAAGCGTATTTCTTAAGGCTTTGAAATGTATTCAGATATTGCATTTCTTTGTATGTAATTATACTTATGATCTGTTGCTTCGAAACAATTTCAAACAAATTTGAATTTGCCATTAGTTGTATAATTCTTAATTTGAAATTAATTGGATGCTTCGAGTTTATTAGGAGATGAATGCTACTTTTCAGAGTTCATCATAATGCCTACCCTTAGGGAGGAACATGAGAGATCCACGAACTGAAATATGCAATCATCACAATATGAAATGTTTCTATTCATGTGAATATCAGCAAACATGCGAAATGGGTCTTACAATGGTCACGAACGATGA
The DNA here is from genome assembly GCF_001194135.2 of Octopus bimaculoides. Lineage (NCBI taxonomy): Eukaryota > Metazoa > Mollusca > Cephalopoda > Octopoda > Octopodidae > Octopus > Octopus bimaculoides. The sequence goes on from NC_068992.1 coordinate 23,295,274, forward strand.
TCAAAAGCCTACAGAATATTATTCGTAATCTGATTAAGCTCATTTTATGTTTAAAATATTCTAGTGGTTTGTAAAGAAAAAAATTGTAGAAGTCTCTTAAGACAAAAGAGTTTTGCAAATAAGATTATTGAAAATCAAAGAAAAGATTATACAAGCTTACGAATAAATCAACGCATATCCATGCATACATGAATATATATATACACACACATACATACATACACATATAAATGTATACAAGCATATATAAATACATACATACATATATACATAAGCCCCACACATATATATATATATATGTGTGTGCGTGTGTCTTCGTGTCTATGTTTGCCCCCCCCCACTTCACAACGTGTTGGTTTGTTTACGTCTCCATAACTTAGCAGTCCAGAAAAAGAGACTGTTAGAATAAGTATCAGGCTTAACAAAAAAAAAAACAAAAAAAAAACAGAAAATAATAATAATAATAATAATAATAATAATAATAATAATAATAATAATAATAATAATAATAATAATAATAATTAATGGGTTCGATTCTTTCTACTAAAAAATCTTCAAGACGGTGCCCCAGTATGGCCGCAGTCCCACAACTGAGACAACTAAAGGATAGAAACAATATATGTATGTATATATATATATTAATTAGTACCTCCAACCTTATTTGGTTGTATCATTCTCTAACGCGTTAGAGACAACTTATGTATCATTCTCTAAAGCACGAATAATATTCCTTGGCGATATTTCGTCCGCACAGTAGATGCCACTGTTATCTCGTGTGATTTCACAAAGTTGTCGATCATTAGCCGACAGCCGAACAGTGCATGCTACAACGAGTATTATTGAAACTGCCAGCCAGTGATACCGTGAAAAAATAGCAGGCATTCACTGTGTGTGTCCTGCTAATGAGCGAAGGCCCTAACTACAAACTTTGCAATTGCCTGAATACATGAAAAACGTAGTTTCTTATTACAGCTTTAAGTAATTTTACTTCATTTTGAATACTACAGGACGAACAAAAATTTCTTTTTACTTAGTTTTATTCGGGCATTATTTAAAGGGAACAATAATTCTTAGGGACCGAACCGACTATTTAGGGAACATAAATTTCAGTATATAAACAAACTATGATATTGATGTTAAATCATTTATATAAGTTTTGTAATATAGAAAAGATGTCTTTAATGATGGTTGCATAACAAAATAGTTCCTTGTTCTGATTAAACAAAAAAATCATGTAAATGTCTGAAGACTTCAAATCAATATACATTAATTTTCCTCCGCTGCGTCTCAGTACGAGCTCGGAATTCCATTTTATTGATTATGTACTCTTATTTTTCTTCCTTGAGTCGAATTGTTTTTTTTTTTAATCTACGATTTAGACATGGTTGTTAATGTGTACTTCCCATTGAATATGTCCAAGGAATGAACAGTATTTACTTCATATTTCCAATATGTAAAACGAAATTAAATAGAGTGACAACACGATAGCAAAAAGAGGGATAATTGACGAATGTATGGGAAAGCTTTTGAATTTTGTCAGTGTTCATTTACAAAGTAATCACGGAATTTTAAGTGTATACATACGCGAATAAAAATAAGGAAGAAACTTCATAAAGAATAATATATTTTGACGGATATGGTACGGACAGTTTCAAAAGCTCCAGCAATCGAAGATTACAGAGAGAATGTTTGTAAAATGTTAGAGGATTTTAGTTCCTGGCATATCTAGGTGTGTTTAAAAGCTATTTTGATAATGTACGACATCAAATATTGATGGTAATTTTAGAAAGGTATTGGCAGTATTCTTCAAAGTGGTTTCATCGGCAAATGATGTAGCTACGTATAGAGCATTCTTATATATATTTGGTGCTGCATTTTTGACGACACACACACACACACACACACACACACACACACACACACACACACACACACACACACACACACACACACA
>NC_068992.1:23297452-23302465 GCF_001194135.2 Octopus bimaculoides
TATATATATATATATATATATATATATATATATATGTACGTACGTATATGCATATCTGTATATATACGTGGATATATATGCATGTGTATATCTACATACACACACACACCCACACACACATATATAATATTTATTTATTTATGTGTTTCAGCCAAGTGGCTGCGGTCATGCTGGTGCACCACTGTGATATATATGTATATATATATACGCATTCACGTACAAATATACATGATTGAGCATGTGTGCGTTAGGGCAAATACACCAATGATATTTCGTACTTCGCCCCTGAATAAACTTTTAAAGTTTTTAATGAACTGCGTTTTATTTATTTTTTTTTTGTTTTGATAATATACTATCGCTTGCATGAGATTTTTACATGATTCTTAAGTAACATTTGTGAAATAACGTCAATTCCTGTAGATATACAGACTGGGGAATACGAACATTATGTTGAAAAAATAATGGCTGGCAAAATAGAGTGAAAGGCGTAGATATATGTATCCTGCTAAAAACGAAAGATTAGATAACACTAATGCTTGATTAGTATGCCTTAAATTATACCACGATACATTTCATCAGGATCGCCCAATGATCACCTGATCTATAGTGTTTCAAAGCGAACACTCTAGTAATTCATGTACGTATACGAGTGACTTTGGGTAAGCGAAAATACAGGATAATCAGTTAATAAAGATTTTATTCAACATATCCACAGTTCAGGTTGATTCACTTATTGCAGTGGTCCTATTTTCTTAAGTTCTGTAAAAGAAATATGAAGGTATGACCTTCACTCGGGCCTTTTGTGACATCCTTAAAGACAGGAACTTTTCAGCACGCCTTCGTACAATAATACGTCAGATTTTGATGATGAAATAATTATTTTTATTATAACAGTATTTAAATTATATACGCGCATATCTGTAGTCGAAAGGCATCTGTTGTTATGTCCCGTTATTATTCCTACTGTATTTGTGTAACATTGTTCGTTTTTTCTGTCCTTGTTTTTGTATACATTCGCTGCTTTCTTCCAAGTAATCTAATGCTCTAAGCTTAGTTTTTCCTTAGGGCTGGCCATACTGGAGCAATATCGAGGATAACCAGCCGAAATTGCAACGATAATCTGGATCTCGACTGAAGAGAGAAAACTCCGAATGACCTGCCCGTGTTTTCTTTGTATCGTCTATCTGGATCTTTTGTCCCTTTCTTGTATCACCTGTCTGGATGCTTTGTGTTCTTGTCCCATCTTGTATTATATATATATATATATATATTGGCATATATCAAATAGATGTATATACACACGCGCAAGCACATACACATACACACACTTATACATATTATTATTGTAGATTATATCGACTGTACAATGCAAAATTTAATATATACACTTAGATATTTTCTGATATTTGGCGACTAGAAAAAATTTCTATTTATTCGAAATGTCTGAAGTCTCTTGAAAAAAAAATACAGGAATTGGATGCAGTTCCAGTATAATTTAGACCCTGAGATAGAAGATTAGGTGCTGCTTCAACTGCACTAATTACCATACGAGTAATATTCACGTTTGGATTCTAGTATATCAAAATCAGTTAAGCTATGGTTCATAATTCTATTGGTTATATTTTGTTTTCCCATCCATTATCATTTCTAGGATCCAAAACGAGGCTTTAATTCTTCTCCGTGATGGAATCCTTTGCCATTCAGTACTAATCATTCACAATGGGGAGGTTTCTAGCTGATACAAGTTGTGCACAATTTCAGATAATAGTAATAATGTTAGGGCAACAACCTACAGGACCTTGCTTGAAGTTTGGAGCTTCATTTACTGCGATCACTTTGTAGAGTCTGAAAGTATTTGTTTAAATTTCTACACTTTCTAAGATTTAAATTTGACTGCGATATAAATTTATCAGACTTGTTCTTCGTTTTGCTATTGTTGTTGTTATTGTTTTTGCTGTTGTTGACGTTGTTATTGTTGTTGTTGTTCTTACTACTACTACTACTACTACTACTACTACTACTACTACTACTACTACTACTACTACTATTACATATATACAACCACAGACCAGTACGTAAATCACATGAACCTGCATGTAAATCTGTACGTTTCATTTTTCTCAGCATGATATCTATTTATTGTGGTAGAATGAGAAAGAAGAATAACGTGAGTGTACGAATGTAAAAAAAAATATGGTTGATAAATATAACGATATCAGCGTATATAAGCAAGTGTATTTAATATAAATATTTACTGTATTAACATCGGCTCACTTTGAAGAATGATTCGAAGCATTTACGAAAATCACCATTACATTAGAAAATTGTCTTTGAGGCAAACTCTGTTCCGTATAATGCAATACCTTCCAATATTGTTATTGATATATACCCTTTATAAATTCTGTTTTACGGGAGTTTACAAAAAAAGAAAGGACTCTCCTATCTCATCAAAAGATGTTTTTATAATATATTATTATTAACAAAAGTTTCCTTTGAATTGTTTTTCAAAGACAAAACCATTCCTTTTTTAGGTCCTTGTTATCTTTTCATTTTTTAACTCATTTTTTGTCCTTTTGATGTCTATATTGCAGGGATATTGGAAACAATTACTACCTAGTGCAAGGACGGATCTATTTATTTTCTTCTATGTACATTGCGCAGAATGCTTCAAGATCTATACATTTTCATTCGTGAAAAATATAAAACAAATCATACATCTTAATACGTTATAGTAAACAAAATATATAAATCTGTTCTATGATGATATGCTTATAAATCACGTTTAATATTGGTTAAACATTATTATTGGTTAAACATTATTATTTTTCTACAGTCATAAAACATACTGCTGATAAATGTTTTAGTAGAGGAGCGCAAAATATAAACTATGCATAAATACAGAAATAACTATAAAGATATTAGAATGTTTACATGTTTGTGCAGGGAACGTGATTAGGTAAACAAAATGCTGTGAGCATTTCCTTTTTGATTGTTTTTTGTACGATAATTTATTTGATCCACTTTATAACGGTTCGTTAATTCAATTAAAATGTGAAATTGCGGTATGCTGTATAGCAGAATAAATGCTTTTGACTCATCTTCCATTGGATGAATTCTTAGGATCAAAAGATTTGCAAAATCAACGTTTCATTTCGTTTTTCTCCTAAAATGCTGCCTATATTTGACTCATGATATGAACAACACCCCCATACATGTAGGCTTCCTTACGGTTATATATATTTCACATAACTGCAAATCCAAAAGCGGCAATATATTATGTATTCACATTTTAATCAATGTGTATGCTTATATAACTTGTTCGTGATATGTTCTTTTGTTATTTCTTGTCAGATAGATTCTATCATATAACCGACATTAATATAAAACTCTGTGTTCGATTGGATTGAAGTGCTATCAACAACGAAAGGAATTATTGTAGCAAAATGTTATTCTAGCACGCTTTCTAGTCTGTTACCAGATATTGTCAAAGTTTTCAAAAATTAAGGTACTAAACATTTCTCACAAAATAGGATTAAGGCAGGTATCTGATATACATTTGAGAGTTTTGGTTATTTAGCATAACATTTTGACATGGAATTCTGTCGAAAGATTAGAAACTGCGTTGGGATAAGTACATTGCTTCTCTGGTTTCCTGCTGTCCACACATGCATATATTTTATTGCAAATCCCATAGAGACAGAGTAGGTACGTTAAGAGACCTATCAATGTTATATATGGCCAGTAAATACAAAAGTGAAATAAAGGTAGAATTTTAGTGCTTTAGTTGGTGGACTTTTCGGATGGAACATCTTAATTACAAATGTGCTATACATATAAGGAACTTGAAATGTTGTTATGTGTAACTCATAAAATCAGGAAACTTGAGATTACACACACACGCTCACACATTTATGTATGTATGTATGTATGTATGTATATATATATATATATATATATATATATATATAAACACGCTCATATATGTATATATGTTTATACATGTATATTCATATAAGTATATATTTGTACGAATAGGAATATATATGTGTGCGTATATGTATATGTATATATGTATGTGTGTGTGTATGTGTGTGTATGTCCATATATATATGTATCTATGTATATATATATATACGTTTGCAACGTCACATTGTAGCATTCTAACTTTTACGAATTTACTAAAAGGAAGTGTTGCCACAATAAATCTAGGTATATTAAAAAGTATCACCGTTGCAGAATTGCTGGCAAACAATTTAATACGTTCGATATCGATGATCAATAGTGAATCTGATGACAATATACCCAGCCGTTACCCGTTACACGGATAGTATTCTTAGTAGAACTTCAACTAGACATATTCTGTCAGTGTTTATTTATAGAGAAGCCTTAAAGTTATTCGGTAAGAATATTCTATGAATGAGAAAATAATTTATATGAGTCCTATAACCTTTATTCAATATGGCATATAATTACCGACTCTCAAGGATCACCCCTGCAACATAAACAGCTCAAACTCATAACTTGATGTTTACGTTTCTTACAAATTTTGTAGTAGAATACAAATCACACAATAAAGGATGGGTGTATATATTCAAAAAAAAAATAAAATAAAAAGAATCAGCAAAAGTATTGAAAATGTATATGAATGTTTATCTTAGGTTCTTAATTGTTTCTCCAAAACCTTTTTCGTAAGAATAATTATCTGAACACGCGGTATACATTTATTGCACGATTTCCATAAAAAGGAGTTATCACAACATTTAACAAAAACTGTTGAACCTCGGTTAGTATTCCCTAGTATATGTAGCATTATATTACTAAAACACCAAAATTATCCTCCAATGTAAGTGGATTATAAATTAATAAAAGATCATCATCGGAACAAAACAGCAATTCCATATCGAATAATTTTCCTGTATCTATCTATCTATCTATATATATATCTATCAATCTCTCTCTCTCTTGCTCTCTCTCTCTCTCTCTCTCTCTCTCTCTCTCTATATATATATATAT
>NC_068992.1:23303087-23303936 GCF_001194135.2 Octopus bimaculoides
TATATATATATATATATATATATATATATGCACACACACACATATATATATATATAATCAGCCACATTTCACAAAGCTCAGCGATATTCTATTTCCAAATGGTACATTTGGAATCTAATTTGGTATGAAAATTAAGTTTGTGCTGGTATCCATAAAAACCGTGATTGGGTTTAAAGGCGCTAAAATGGCTACACGGAATTGAAAGCCAATATTAATTTGTTGCTGACCATTATATCTCTAAATCTATAAATTGTTTCAGCTTCAAAGGTGTTGTCATGCTAGAGCACCACCGATGTACATTCTATAATCAAAGAATATAAGTCGCCGAAATAAGGCTCTGCTTCGTGTATGTAAACGCACACCAACACACACAGACGTAACGCAGGAAGTATAAGAGATTGTGTCATCTTGTGTGGTGAGGGTATAAGCCTGGCATACATCTCAAAAGCACGTATTAGTCAAAGCATTGCAATATGTATGCACAGATATTATTTATGACTGAGTAGTTATTAGTCGGTTTTCAAGCTAATTACACACACATCAACGCATACACACACACACACACACACACACATACACACACACACACACACACACACACGTACACACATACATGCACAAATATTTGTATACGTTACTTGTGGATTAACAAAGCAACCAACAGTTTCATGGTCAGGGATCTTCGCGTGTCTTCTAGTGTAATACAAAGAGATAAGTCCCACTTCCATGCGATACAGTTCAACAATTGTGAAGATTTCTTGACACAAAAATTGCTCTGCTGACTCGCAAATAAATAATATATATCCACCAATGTATTCATTCTCACTCTTCGGTATCTGTGCATGCATA
>NC_068992.1:23304132-23306324 GCF_001194135.2 Octopus bimaculoides
ATATATATATATATATATATATGTTTGTATGTATGTATGTATGTATGTATGTATGTATGTGTATGTATGTATGTATGCATGTATGTATGTATATATGTATGTATGTATGTATGTGATGACCTTCTATTTCTAAGTAACATGTATATGGTCATATTCGTGAGCGGGCATGTATGTGATTGTTACGCATAAAAAGAATGCTCTGAAACATATATATTAGAAGAAAATGCATATTATATTAATATATCTATTACTCTCTACAGAATGTATTAGAGAGAGTGTTTTTGAAATTATATCAGCTGCAGCAGCACAAGTACAAAACAAAACATAAGTTATACATATGCAAAAGCAGAGAACTAGTCAATTACGAAAGTAGGACTCTGAATACATATTTTCTGCATCAAAGAGTTCAATAAATTTAGATCGCGCATTAAAATCACAGAAGTGGAGCTACATGACTAAATCACATTGAGAATATATTTCTTTATAACGTATGCAGATGATACAAATTGAAGTGGATACGAGAGCCTTAAAAAGTTTATATAGTATACACCGAAATTGCATCAAGACATATTCGTGCTACAATGTTTGTATATTGCCTGGGTTTGTATTAATAATGATTCTGAACAAGTATATGACAATAAATAATATGAAGACACCCAAAATGCATTCTGCACGAAATAATTCATTGAAACTATACATATTTAATTTTATTCTTAAAAGAAAGGTGTCCCATAGATCCATATGGGTGAAGTAGGAAATGACAACAATCTGGCATTCTAATTTTAACGAACCATGAGAAACAGTGCAGTTCGATTACAATCAGAAGTAAGTGAACTTTTAGTGGCCCATCGCACAACATTTTGGGGCCAGTACAGGGCCCGAATCACAAGGCTGCTAAGGCTCTCGGTTAGGCATGGTGAGATATGTGAAAGATTAATAACAGCTGATGAAACACTGGGAGCTATCGGTGAATGTACGAGAGAGCAGTTGTCAAAGATAGCTTGACTGCCTTACGAACATTATTTTCGTATGTAAGACTTGTTCAAGGACTTCTTGTCAGTTGCCTACTGCGGTTGGCAGCAAAATGAAAATATTCCCAGGCTTGCGATATCAGATGTGGTTTTACAGTTGCGAAAATATCTGAGCAAGGGAAATAGTTATAACAATTTGCGAGCGTAATCTGGTAATTGTGGAGTTGAAGATTTTGGACTAGATGTTTCCGCTTGTCGTCGATAGTGTCAGAGGTTAGCTAGCAGCATGCCCAGTGAAAACAGGTCTACCATCTATGAGTACTTTTATTTCAGGTAGGCAATACATCATAAAAATTAAGTCAGGTAAGTAAAACGAAAATGTTGGGTCTTAATCAGTTTAGATATCTCGAAAGAATTCGACATTGTGAAAACCAATACATAACGTTTGTCCTTATAACGGCTGTTTCTGTCCTTCCTGTATGCTGCAACATATTGCACTATTGGGGAGAGGTCAGAATAGATACCCATCTAATGGAAATGGAGTGGAGTAAAAATAAGCACAAACACACGCACACACATACACACACGCACACACATACACACACATACGCACACACACACACACACACTCACACATACAAATACACACACATAATATACATACAACAGGCTTCTACAACGTTTTTCTCTACTAAATTCGATCACAAGGGATTTGTACAACACACTCGCAGAAGATACTGCGCACTTGAACTGAGCACGAAACCATGCGGTTGAAAAGAAAACTTCTCAGCCTCACAATCTGTGTGAATGTGTGTAGTTAACATTAAGAGACTCGAAAATACCCTACAGTGGTGATCTCTGTTTCCCTATATAAAGTTATTGAGGGGCCTGTGATGCAAATTAAACATTTGCATAGCCCTTAGGTAAATTTTCACGGAATGACAGTCTTGATATTGTTATATAGCGGAAGATTATTTACAGTTATATTTTTACGCATCATTTTCTGTAGTGTAAGGCCGTTTGGAAGAACATTGATGCAGAGAATTTCCCTCAAGAGTTTCGTTCATACGTTACCACTGTCCGTTTCAATATATATAGGTTTTGTATGTTACGTTTTTGTGGGCATTAACCAAATTGTTTGAAACAACTTTTAACTATATTTACATGCATATGCGTGTGTGTGTGTGTGTATGTGTGTGTGTGTTTGTGTGTGTGTGTGTG
>NC_068992.1:23306334-23307180 GCF_001194135.2 Octopus bimaculoides
GTGTGTGTGTGTGTGTGTGTGTGTGTGTGTGTGTGTGTGTGTGTCTAATCCTTTGATCTCCTGGAGATATGTTTATGTCATGCGTAAAATATGTACATGCATGTATTTTATTTTAATATATATGCTTTGACTTATTTCCTCCTTCATTGCATTTTGCAGTATAGATTTTATTTTATTTTCCTAGCCCTATTCACGAATATCATGCCCTTTCAAGGACTTTCCATGTAAAAGCATTCTTTATGTATTTACCAAAAAATTTAGATTTACATAGCTCCAGTTGTGCGCTTTGATTTCTGTATCTGAAAATGTCGAGCACTTTAATTTGGAGAATATATCCCTGGAGAAATTTTGCTAAGCACTTACATTATTTCAGATTGGTTTGCTATACATTTCGCATTTTGCTCCAAGCCAGCGACATGTGTGCTTAAAAGAGTGTAACTCAAACAGTTATCTTTCTACATGATGGAGGAGATTGCTGTATGTGTTTTTACATACTTTAATACCCTGAAAAATTACATACCAATGGAGATAAAATATTGATATCATATATTAATATGTGTACTTGTTTCATATTCAGTTCCAAACACCGAATAAAGCTTTTATTAGTGGGTACGGTATACTGGGTTTGATTTTAGTCTTTGCACGCAAATATATTCTTCTCTATTTATATTCGAGTTAAATTTACATTCTAATGTAGAGAACCTACCTACAGAGAGGTTTCAATATATATATATATATGTGTGTGCGCGTGTGTGTGTGTGCGTGTGTCCGTATGCGCATATATATATATATGCGTATATATAAATATATATATATATATGTGTGTGCGCGTGTGTGTGTGTGCGT
>NC_068992.1:23307197-23307667 GCF_001194135.2 Octopus bimaculoides
TATATACATATATATATATATATACATGCCTGCATAGAGAAACACGCACGCACACATACACACGCACGCACACACACACACATACATATATAAGCTTATATCCTTCTTATAGAATTGCCACTTGTTTTGGTGAAGAAACTAACTTCCTTTACCATTTTGTCAACGTCTCTAACTCAGTAATATTTGTAGTGGAAGTAGCAGCAGCAGTAGTAGTAGTGTTGTTGTTGTTATTGTAATTCTTCTACTTCTTCTTCTGATTATTATTATTATTATTATTATTATTATTATTATTAGTAGTAGTAGTAGTAGTAGTAGTAGTAGTAGTAGTAGTAGTAGTAGTAGTAGTAGTAGTAGTAGTAGTAGTAGTGGATTGTAGTAGGAAGAGGAAGTGGAAGTGGATGAGAGAAACAAGTATCACTAGAATAAGGAAAATATGAAAAAGGAGGAGAAGAGGAAGGAGAAGAAGAAGA
>NC_068992.1:23307677-23308908 GCF_001194135.2 Octopus bimaculoides
AGAAGAAGAAGAAGAAGAAGAAGAAGAAGAAGAAGAAGAAAAAAGAAGCAACAAATAAAAAGAACAACGATAAAAACAACAACAATAACAGGTAGTCAACGCAAGGGAGGCGGCTAACGAAACAGGACCTATTTCATACCAAGATATGTTAGTGAGGTTTGGACGATTAATGAGGCAGAATTAAGCAGAAAGAAAAGAAATATTGCAGGGAATAAGAGCAAAGTAGGTGTTATTGCAAAAAATATTTTCGTTAAGGTTTAATGGAAATTTTCTTTGTTCTTTATTTCTTATCAGAGACCGATGACGTAATTCTCAGTTCTTTCATATCATCACCATTCATTCTGCAAATTTCTATGTTATCCCTCAAACATGATTAGTTCAGATGCACTTTTACGAAATTTTTTTAGTCGGCAATATTACAATTACGCTCATGATAATCTAACACTTTATTGAAGATTTCAGAAAATACAACACAATAAATTAGGGGTTTCATCGCGGTAGACCCCAAACGATCGGTTTGTTATAGTTCTGCAAGCTAGGGTGTATTTTGTGTTTAAAGCTTTACCAAAACACAAATTACAAACTGCTATATGTTAAAAAGTCACATACGATATGTAATGCACAGATATAGTTATATATATTTGTAGAATCAGCGTGGGGCAAGACTTCTATGGTGTTGTACATGTGTACGGAAGCATATTAACATACGTATTCGAAGAAAATACTGTGAAAAATTCTATCCAACGCTGTTAAAACTTCTCAGATCTGGCGCTTGAATATATAGCTACACACATCCGCACCAACCAACCCGTTCAAGGACATATAACTGGCACTACGATGGTTACAACGGTGCAGTTTCCAATCAATCTGCTGAAAAAAAGAGCATGCAAACGGCTGATCACTCGTGCACTTAACATGGATCTCAGGGATTTAGGGAGGTCCAGCGTGACATGGAATGTGACATAGCTGGTACTTGGAAATAAAGGTGCTACTAGGCCACTAAATGGCTACTAAATGGATCAGAGCAATGCGGAATGAAGTGTCTTGTTCCAGGATACAAGGTGCCGACGGGAACCGATATCATAACCATACGATCATCAGCCAAATATCCTCATTACTAAGCGACGCGCTCAAAGGCGCAATGAATGACATCCACATATCAAATATGTACATATGTATATATGTATATACGTATGTATGTATATATATATATATATATATATATATATAT
>NC_068992.1:23310819-23316294 GCF_001194135.2 Octopus bimaculoides
ATATATATATATATATATATATATAATTGACCGTTGACTGAACACTATTCAATTTTTTTTCTCCGTATTTTTTTCTCCGTGTTTTTCTCCTTGTCTCCGTATTCTTTCTGTTGAAGAGCGTAGCTCGAAACGTCAAAGACTTTCCGTATTCCTGAGCGTCATACTAATACATCCTTTTGTTATTTACACCACCTGTCCTCGTCTGTTGTTGTTTTTTCGTACATTCTCCCATATATATATATATACACATATACATGCATATACACATATACATGCATATACACATATACACATAGATACATATACTTGTGCTTAGCGGTTCGTATTAATGCGTTATGTATATTATATTTGGAGAAAATTGCATACAAATGAGTTTGATATAGTATAGTGTGACTATCTCTAATTACCGTGTTTTATTTTTCTCTTTGAGTTTAACCGTCTATTGAATGTTGAGAATATCAATTGCCTGATATATGTAAATATGTATTCGATCAAAGGAAGTGAAATTTGAATTCAATATATAGGCTTTTGAAGAAATTAAATTTTCAATTTTTCATTTTATATTTCTCTAGCCTTCCATCATAAACTTTTCGGATACGGTTCTAGTAGCTTTAGTTTTCAACCTGCATTTTGTGACCTAATAAAATAGTTTTATTTATGTAGCGTATATAAGCTATTTGTTTGAGCACTATGCGTAAAAATTCGATAGATTGCAATGGTTCTAATTCAAACAAAGTTACTTACTAAACCCCAGTTTCAGAAAAATCTATAAAATTGATTTGAAAATATGAAATGAATAGTCACCCAGTAAAATATTACCGCGCGTAGGTCTACGTATGGGGTTTCGATATGTGCTTTTCCGTGTATCGGCAGAGGCAAATGTCGTTTTTAAAGAAGTAAATTGACACCCAAATGTTGCTGCGTGTATAATGACTTACCGTACTAAGTACACTTGAAGCTGCTCGACGCATAGTAATAAATAATCATTAAGCAACGTATGATGCCTGATGTTATGGAAGTAATTTAACCCAGAGCAGATTACATAAGGAGGAATATATTATATAATTTGAGCAGAGTTGCGTAGTGTAAGTGCGCTAGGCCCATAACCCATATATGTACATGGGTAGGTACAAAACATGATATGCAACAGAAGCTTATGCAGTGTCAAGGATTTACCAACTAAGCGGGTTCACCACAAAGCAAGTGTCGTAGCGGAAGGAACAGGATATTTCGCTTAGTGTAGAGGATATCTTCAGGATACAAACCTTTTCCAATTTCCATGGAACTGGAAGATATAGAGTTGAAGTTGACAGCTGTACGAACTTCGCGTTGGAATATTAATAAAAGAGACTGTCTATTACCTCATACAATTTGATTTTTCAGTTTCGGTATTATATAAAGTATTATGCTTGTTGTGATGTACTCAAATATTATTACACATTGCAGTTATTATATTTGTTTGTCTGCAAGAACTTGTTGCTGTATGTTTGTCACCTGATAAGAGTCTAAATGTGTGACTGTTGAATCTTTTCTGTCTTCAAGTAAGAATGGATCTTCTAGTGAAAATTCTCCGTACCCAGATCTATTTGCTGGGTAGAAAATCAATCCTTTCCTCTGTGTGAGGGATTTAATATCAATTCTTTATCCAAGAAACACACTGGCGTACGATTTATTAGATAGCTACATTCAGTAGACTTCATGTGACCGCTCAACTTGCTAGAAATAACGACCAGTATCCTCTTGCATTACAAGCTAGCTTTTTTGGAAATAGATCGATATATTTGAGTATTTATATATTTCACAGGTCTCAACAGAAGTCTTCAATATTTAGGATTAGCAATATTTTATGATAGGTGTCCTAGGTAAGGGGTATTCTGGGTGAAACAAATATCAAGATCAACTATATATTTGATAGTCATACACATTTATCTTTCTAAAATACTTTTATATATGAACAAAGTCGGTGTCACAATAGATTTGTACGTAACTATAAGTTCTGTAGAATTCCTTTTCTGAAACTGCTCGTTCCTAATAATATGTAACGTTAATATGGCCGAACGATTAATTTACTGGATATTCTCCCCATAGATCGGAATTTATAATTACTGATGGAATACCTTTGTGCTTCTGTTCAACATTAGGTATATTTAAGTCGTTACCATGAATACGATATCATATGGGATTGATGCATACGATACACATAAGTTTAATTCAAGTATGATTTATCTCCCATCTGCATGAAAACGGAACTAAGGACTATGAATCAAACGCTAAAAGCCCTGTAAATAATAATTAACTAGTGATGGTGCTGAACATTGACGGTAGCAAACAGTAAAGGCACTATTATTAATGCTATTAAATACCAGGCATATCTCTCTATTCATTCTGTGTACAGCAGATAACGGGGGAAATGAATAGTATAGAAATATTAAATACTGCGAAATAGTCAAACAAACGAGTCTATTGAGGATTTAATAAATCTTTAATGTCAATGAATATGCAAATATTTTGAAGCAATAGATTTTGACTTTCCATAAGTGAACAATTTTGAATTTTGTATTGCGACTTCATGAATCATAATCAATAGCTTCGCTGCATACCTTGTACTGTATCTATTTCCATATTTAAGTTGGTATTAATTCCTATGCTATACAAATGCCGAAATGACGGTGCATTAGACAAAATCACACATGGTATTTAGTTTCATTTATATATATTTAATGAAGTCGAAGATAACGCGTTTCATATCAGTTCTTTCATTTATATTCAATAAAGTAGGTACCATTGCTATTCCCACATCAATCCAGTTTATTATATTGAATCGTGTCAGGGTTATTGACATAAATCATTCCATTGCCCCATTTTTAATTGTACACTAAAGAAAATGCGCTTGCTCCTTCAACATACAATCTAAACCTATTTATGATTAGCGTATATAGGATTACATTTATAGCTCATATATTCCTTGGATGACTATGATATAGAAAGAATAGTGGTCGATTTATTAAGCGTGCAGATGGCCGACTTAAACATTTCGGAAGGTGTATTTAATAGTGCATCGGTAAAAACTACCTCTAGTGAACTTAAAGAGATTCGGTTTTTGATTATGAGTTATGAGTTTGGTGAAGATATTTAGAATTCACTGTTCGATATCACAGAGTCGTAACTTGATAATTTAATGACACATAGGAAGTTAGAAAAATAAACACTATTGTGAAATACTGGGTCTTGTGATGGGTTTCCCAGAGATACTTCAATAGCGCATAGAATACAATTTTGGGACGGGCTGACGCCATTCGGGGAGAATGATTTGTCTCTGTCATTTAACACCTTGGAATGCGGATATCAATAAGCATAGGTGTGTGATAGGAAATAATGCCCCAGTTAGAAGGTTTTTAATTTGGCAACGTGTGTGTTTCGGTTCAATGAATGTCATTCACAAACGTAAACGTTTGGAGAGCTGTATGGTTTTGGCAAAAAAGAGCAAACAAAAAAAAAACGACCTACGTCAACAAGATGCAGCGGAGAGGGATCGAAAGAGACATATTGTTGCGAAGCAGAATTCTGAAATACACGAGATCGTGAACTATAGTTTCAAATAGCGCAAGCGCAGCAGTGGGGGTAATAATATTAACATTCACACACCAATCACATCTGTGTATTCGATGTGTTTTATACCCCAATATCTTGAAATATTCTTGCACATTTTTCAAGTAACTCGGCTGTGCGTGTGTGTAAACGTACATACATATATTTATGCACATTTATATATACATATGTGTATATGTTCATATAAATATACATGCATACACAGACACACACACATACACACACACACATACACACACACACACACGCACACAAACACACACATACGAGGAGATGCTGAAAAGTCTCTGGAGTTAAAGGTATCGCGAAAGATTTTTCATGGGACGGAGAAAAACTGAAGGACCGCTGAAGTGTGTCAATCTCAGAGGGATATATATTGAATAAAATCTTAATTAGCCAATCCTCCCGTATTTTGTTTCTCCCAAACCAGGAATGCTTCAGCAAGCCCTCGTATCAGCTAAGGAACACAGCTAAGGAACACAAAAACCTGTCTTATATTTCCTTATAAGGACTCCTAAATAATGACGTCTCCCTGAAATTATGTTGCTAAAAACTATCATCTGTTATGCACACATCAAATGAGATTGTTTTTAATGTGAATAGTGAAATTTGCTATCATATTTGCCAAGAAGAATCTGATCATTTCACTATACGATATTATATTTTTTAATGCCGTCAACTGCGCAAAAACGTAGTCTGAAAATAGGAAATTTTCATCAGGAGAACTAAATTGTAATTTCTCAAAAATGTTCATTTAATTATTTTATTTGTTTTCCTTGATCGATTTCTATTCTCGGTATTTCTCCGTTAGATCTTGTGATAAAGGTACTCAAAAAGAAATTTACTTGCAAAGCGAAATTCGCAAAACGGGCGTCCATCAAAAAGACGCATGGGCATACACCATACATGCATGAAATCATACATGTATACATACAGAGACATACACACACTCACATATAAGTGTGTTTGTGTATGTGTCTGTATATATATATATATATATATATGTAAATACACGTATACATATAAACACACATATATATCTATATATATATATATACATACATGCATACATATATATGTATACCTATATACACACACACATACATGCATGTATACAAAGCGACCATCGGTCACTGATTTGCAACAAGCAACGAGCAAAATAGCAGGCTATCGCTCTGCTGGCCGGGTGATATCGACTGAGGAGAAGTCAACGAGAACAAAACTCAGCCAGTCTCGTGATTTTGTTGTCTACTAAAGGATGGTAAGCTTTCGCTCGACCTGCTAGAAATATATAGGGAGCAGCGGTACATCGATAACCAGCTGGCAGAAGATTTTCCAGGAGTTAACACACACACACACACACACACATACACACACACACACACACACACACACACACACACACACACACACACACACACACACACACACACACACACACACACACACACACACACACACACAGAGAGAAAAGCACACACAGAGACATATACATTGACAGTAGAATTAGAAATTGAAACACCTTACAACAGTATTATATATTTGAAAAAGGAATGTAAATTGCTTCTCCTGATACCGTTTCTATCGTAGAAAGATTATCACAAAAGTCATTTCTATTAATTTTTGAAATAAGCGTATTCTCACACATATATGCATGCTTATATATACAAAATTAAGAGTTAAAATCTAATAATGCTGTAAGAAGTGCGCAATATATATACATTTATAACCGCCCTATGAGAGTGTCTGGGATCACTAGACTTGTTTCGCCTATCAGTCGTAGCCTCGTTAGTAGTGACTACTCAAACGCTCGATGTTTTGGTGAAATGTGACTGTCAGATATATATATATATATATATATATATA
>NC_068992.1:23317002-23321295 GCF_001194135.2 Octopus bimaculoides
GTGTGTGTGTGTGTGTGTGTGTGTGTGTGTGTGTGTGTGTGTGTGTGTGTGTGTGCGCGTGATTTATATATTAGAGGAAATATTCTCCAAACTGAACTTGAAATATAGTAGCAGTGACTGGATCAAATAAACAGTTCATTATGCATAACAAAGAGTTCATCGAGTTCTTGTTAATTTTTAAATATTATTTATGAAACCGTGTCTTCTCTTGTAATTTAGTCTGTGTAGATTATTTCTCTATTGCCATGAGAGATTTAAATGTCTCCACAGTATCTAAATATTTCATTCTTGGTGATATTAGAAACGGAAATTATAGAGAGCTTGATTATATGGTTAACATATTCAATTTCGTTATCTGACATCCTATACTTGTGTGTTTGTTCCCCCCTTAGTGTTCTTCTATAAAAGCAACGATTCAATATCATCTGCTTTATTAATATTCAACTCAAATGGTTCTGCAGTTATTCTAAAACGTACACCATATATAATATTAAACATGCAAGATTTCATGCGTTGTACAATGTTTCAATTTCTACAACGACGTGAACGTTATATTTATACACTGTAAATTGTTCTGCATTCGAATTATAGAAAATCGCAACATATTATTTCAGCATCTGTCTATGAAACTAATGTAATGCAATTATAGCTAGTTATGCGTCTGCAAACTTTTCCGGTAATTAGCCGGCCATTATGTGTGGTGAACAGTGCAGTGTACTAGATATATTCTTTTAATGACAATTCTCCCGTTGGACACACCGTTGGCCTTCATTCTGATACCAAAAAAAAAAAAAAACAAGCATTGAATTCCGATAATATACTACTTTGTATTAAATCTCTTCCGCATAATAAAATGGAAAGGCAGGCCATGTTAACATCATTTCATGCTTTCTGAGATTTATGTAATTGTTGCTTTGCGGCATATAATATGGCCATTTATTTCTCTCGCATACTTTGGGGATAAAGTTTAGATCAATTACACGTCTCCTAATAATGTACATAAATGACAAACATTGATTCTTATGACAGTCGCCAAAGTATTTCTAATTTCACGCTACATGTGATGGTATACTTCAGTTAATATCTATGAATAAATGTCCAAATTACAGTTCTCATGAAAACTAGTTGTTGTTTGCTATTTGGGCTTACTTTACAAAAGTGGTTCTGAATTACTTGGGAACACACCAAGTACGAAGGAAATGTTCATATGTAATTAGTTCAGCTTATTTTCGCATATATCAAGTATTTCGCTTGCTTAAGATACTTCATTATATTTTTGCGTCTTTCTATATCCACAGCTTCGCGTAAATGCATTTACAAATATTCAGTATTTGGAGAATATGTAATAATACACACACAAATACACACACACACACATGCACATACACACACACACACACACACACACGCTCACACACACGCTGAAGAATATATTCTTGAGTGAAATTAGAGTTTTACAAATGCAATTCTAAGTCTTTGTACCTGTTCGTATTATTATTATTATTATTATTATTATTATTATCATTATTCAGTAGTTTTATTTTTATAACGTGCTTTCACTTCACTACCGAGCGCAGCTCTGTGCGCCTTGGGTATGTGCTGTGGTTTGCTGTGGTGCTCTTATGTTTACTGTATTGAAAGTGTTTTGCGTAGAACGTGTGCAGTACCCAGTAGTACAATTTTCTGTATTAAATCTCTTCCGCATAATAAAATGGAAAGGCAGGCCATGTTAACATCATTTCATGCTTCTTGAGATTTATGTAATTGTTGCTTTGCGGCATATTATTATTATTATTATTATTATTATTATTATTATTATTATTATTATTATTATTATTATTATTATCATTATTATTATTATTATTATTATTATTATTATTATTATTATTATTATTATTGAAAATGGAAATAATACATTTCTAAATCTCTCAGAGAGATTTATACACCAGCAGCACGATAAAGTGATAGTAAGTTGTCAATTTAATGTGACAGTCCCATGAAAGACAAGAATGTTACTGTTATTTAGCTCTGGGAATCAAAGATTTTTGTTTGACTTGACACATTTCCTTGACTTTATATTTTCAAAGTGGTGACAAGCACCCGTGAAAATAGTTTCTGGATCTTGGCTCGTTGGGTGGAGGTGCTTGTCTCCACTTCGAAAACAGGAAACTGTTTCCTAGGGCTAAATAACAGTAGCATTTACCCTTTCATGGGTCTGTCACATTACATTGGCAACATACTAACACTTTATTAGTATTATTATAAGTAGTAGTATTAATAGTAGTAGTGTTGTTGCTGTTGTTGTTGTTATCATTTTTGAATGAGAGAGCAGCGTATGCCATCAAAGTAACACTATGGCAAAATATACGAAGCCCAATCTGTCCATCGTTACTACCCATCTGAGACGGGTACACCAGGCACATGCATGACAATCATATGTGCGCGACATGATGATTGTATATTAAAATAAACAGCGCATGACCTTGCAGGTGGGGCCCAGTTAGAATTTTCTGGTTTAGTAGCTTATCCCGCTCAAAAGATCCCTGAATAACAGTTGTTTAAGGATGATGAAAAAAACTCCCATGTTTCCAGAGTTGTATTATTCGAACCTCAAAGAATTCCTCTCAACACATGACTATAATGCTCACCCACCACTTCTGCTCGTGATCAGAGATGCACATATCATCAGCCACCAAGGGACATCCTCAACTGGTTAAGGTTAAGTAACTAACAAGCAAATCAGTGGTATTGAGTACAATATTTGCTGTAATCCATCTTTTATACCAAGACAAGACATGTACAGAACACTTACGACCAGACCCAATTAGAGCCATTTCTACTATCTGCGATATATTATAGAGAGCTCTGGGACCAGAGCTGGCTTCGATGGTGCTCTGATCAATTTGAATCTATCGAAAGCATTCGATAGGGTCGACCATCGATACTTGGAAGCCGTCCTGAAAGCAGGACCTATTTGTTCCTCTCTTGAGCGCAATTAGAGTTTTAAAAATACAGACCCATTTTCAGAGCCTGGATCGCTGCAATGCACAGCAAAATATGTTCAGTGGTCAAAGGAACCGTTTGTCATCGCACCCTTGGTCCGTCAGGGCTGCTCGCCGTAGCTTCGTCTGCACGTGTTGACACTCGAGCTACTGTTGCGGACGTTGGAACAGCTAAGGAGCATCCTTCTGGGACACAGAAGTGCAGTGTCAACATACCCACACAATGTTACCGTCGTGATGTTGGAAGCCTCCGAAGTCGAGACGGTCAGCACCATTCTCAAAGCATCTGATTCGGTTGCAGGGGCTAAAATCAACGCCAACATATCGGTGGGTTTGCAGTTGGGCTCCAAGAGAGACAGGTCGATGCCATGGGATGGCGTCGTCGGACGCTAGACCGACAGACCAGCCATACTGCTCGGGGTCTGGTTTGGTACCGACCTCCAGGTTGATAAGAACTGGGATGAGGTGGCAAACAGAGGGTTCAGTCTTACCCAGAAACTGGTCATGGGGAAGCTGTCTTAGAAAGGTCGGGCAGAGTTGGTGAATGCCTACATCGCTTCCGTTATTATTAATCACCTGACCGTCATGCCTAGTCCCGATTACTGCCTGGCCAGGTTGGAGCGTATCTTATTTAAATTATTGTTGAAGGAACGCGTTCCAATGGTCAGTCGATCAGTCTGTTTCGCCTTGGATTCAGCTATGTACTTCTTGGATTCATCAAAATCTTCAGTGTTAAACTTCTCATACCAAATATGTACGATCTTTTTGTCTTTACGCAAGCTTTCTATTATTCAAAGAAACAAATTTTACAATGTATAAGTTATTTATTAAATAGATTCCGTAATGGAGAAAGAGCCTGTTAATGTATAGTAAATTATTATTTGAAAGTCTATAGAAGAGAATATCTTAAAGTAATTAAATATATCTTAAATTAATTAAATATATATTCAGAAAAATATTGAAATTGATAATGTCTGGGAAATTAATCAAAAAAATACTATATGTAAAATACTTGTGCTATAAATATATTCGCTGAATATATTATATCATATCATGTTCAATTTACATTACTATGAATTTTTTAATGTCTGAATAGCTATCTATACAAATACACATACGCACATATATACATGCTTGTATAGTGATTTCAAATTTTGGTTTGAGGCAAGCAATTAGGGGATAAGTCGCTTACATCAATCCCAGTACTCAACACAGACAGACAGAAAGATAGACACACACACATACACATGTATAAACATATGTATGCATAGCGTATATATATATATATATA
>NC_068992.1:23321466-23327362 GCF_001194135.2 Octopus bimaculoides
TATATATATATATATATATATACGTATATATATATATATATATGTGTGTGTTTTTGTGTAGGTAGGAGTAATTCAACGCTACTGTTGCTAGACACGCTTTATGCATAAATGGGTGCGTTCGAATGGACGGGGGCGGGTGTAGAAAGATTGATATATGTGTACATATCTAAGGAGATATATATGTACTTAAGAAGGCATGTAGAAAATAGCATAGGCAAACATGTAAAGGATAGGATTAGAACAACAAAACGCCTGAAAGCCCGTACAAAAGTATACACAACATACAAACATATAAGTTAATATGTCTGATTCTATTTACACCAACACACATCCACACAAACGTACGGACAGATGTGTACATATATGCAAGTATAAATACACACACACGCATGGGGATAGAACACACAACCAGCCATACACTCACACACACACCACACCACGTAGAGGCACACAGAGATATATATTCATAGGCGTACATACATGTGCAGGCAGAGACATATTTCATGCACACACACACATGCGCACCCAGATATGCACATACATGGACGTAGGTATACACACAAACACACACACATACGCACACCCTCACACAGAGAGACACACACTTTCATATATACATATGCACGCAGATACACACACAGCCACACATGCGCGCACACATGCTAGCAACCAAGCTACTCTGTTCTCTCCTCCCTTCTACTACTGCAAATAACTCGCACTCACACGACTGTTGGAACACACGCACACACACACACACACACATACACACACACACAAATACACACACACACATTCTCACACACGCATATACACTTACATACTCACGCAGGTAATCACACACGAACTCAAGCGCACTCAGAAGCTGGTGCACACACCTACGCTATTCTCCCCTCCCCTCCCCTTCCCACAAGAATGCAATACACCCCAAAACCCACATCCTAAGCACACCCAACTCTTTAATCGCACCCTCTAACAAAAACCCATAAATCTATAGGAGACATAAGACGGAAATAAAACGATAAATACGTAACACTAAAGCATGAAGGAGCTCGCGGATGGCTAGTACACACAAACACCAACAAACACACAAGTAGTCACACGGGCATACACACACCACCGCGCGCACATTCACGCACACTCGCGCTAGTGCATACAATCCTTTTCATTATTCTCACCCTTAACCGGTATTGTAGTCTAGATACACCTACGAACGTACACACAAGCATACATACATATATAAATACGTTGGATTGGGTCACAGAGAGAGGAACGTAGCCTTCGAAGCCACTTGAGAGATCACGAGTCATCGAAATGGTTGCAAGCGGCAACGAAGTATTGAGTCATCCCATAAATAATGCCCATTTGAAAATACCACATGCACTAATGAGAACTGCATGGTATGTAAGATTACATCCCAGAGCATTAACTGTATAACTAAAAACGTACTCTATGGCATAATATGCATAGAGGCGGCTTGGTACAAGAGCATGACATACATTAGTGACACATTTAGAAGCATTGGAAAGACAATAAAGGAAAATTTGAGACAGTATGACGACAAAAGAAAAACAGTCCTCCATGCCTTACAGACATGTCAAGGACCAGCATGGAAGCACATTGGGTCAACCTGACATCCGCATGTTACCCAAGTAACCGAAGGACCCAATACTCAGACAAATACAGGAGTACATCTTCATAACTGAAACATCCTCGGTAGGGGATACACATAGAAGGTAGTGATACCTCAATGCCCACAGTTTATATATAAGCGGGTAGATTTGTTAGTGGGTTACTAAGTAGGCGAATAAATATCGTTGCTATTACGCAAAAGTGTCGTAAATCTAAAACGTTGCTTTATCAGAAAACGAAAAAGATATTTTCACCATTCCATTTCTTTTTGCATTAGCAAAACCTTTGTACTACACTTGGACAATTTTCATATCTTGACATCTGAAGCAGCTGGAGATACGATAGTTTGACCAAAAGAACCGGTTATTGCGAGCATAAAGAAATATAGAAAGCAAAACACATTTGACCAAATTTGGACATAATACGGATTAACATAATACCAACGATATATATAGGTAAGTAAATGGATATGTAGGTAAACAAATAGATAAGTAGATAGATAGGTACATAGGTTATACGGACAGAGAAGCATAAACTCACAGATACACATAGAAACACCCAAACACTCACAAACGCATTAATACGCAGAATAGATTGCAAATTTACATACACGCATACATATAAATACATACACACATACACATACATACAGGCATACTTACATATGTTTATACACATGGACACTGACGCACGCACATGCACATAAACAAAAAGAACGCAGCTCCAATAACGGACAGAGTCAATAGCTATTGAAGTTCCAAAAAGCAACGAAATATTTGGAAAAAAATAAAAAATAAAATGAATGTAAATTGAACCGGTGTGAGTGTTACTTAATGAAGCATTGAAACAGAATGAGTATCCACAAACACAACAAAATATGCTTCAACACACCAATTCACATAAAGAATCTTGCAAGCCAAATGCAAAAACAAAATATACATATATATATATGTTCATAAATACACAGACGCACACACACTAACACACACACACCAACACACACACACACACACACACACACACACACACACACGCACACATGCACACACACTCACACACACATGCATATATGAACACAATTGCATTCAATAATGTGAATGAGACCTCAAAATATGCAAAACGTGGATAAATATTATTTGTTTGCATGTTTGCTCTCCTTTGTTTAAAATTGTTTCAGTCGTTAGACTCCAACCATGCTGGGGCACCGTCTTGAAGATTCTTTTTTTTTTGTGTCGAATGAAACAAACCGCAGTACAAATCTTTGTTTAGCCTGGTACCTATTCTATTAATTTCTTTGGTCGAACCACTAAATTACCAGGACGTAAACACACCGTCACCGGTTTTAAAACACACATACATATATTATATATACATACATATATATAAAATATATATATGTATGTGTATGTATGTATGTGTGTGCATGTGTGTGTACAACATGTAATACTCACCTGCATGAGAATGCTACATTAGATACCTTTTTCGTCTGTAATATGCAGTTTAATATGAACGAGAAACGGCTGTTTATTCAGAAGCATTTTAATTGTAATTAGAAGCCTCAGACGTTGATAACCTAAAATCTTATTGAGACAAAATTTCGCATAAATATGTCCTTTCATTTTCGTCTGGATCTATTCTGATATTTGTTAAACATGGTGAGATTTCTGGGCGTCTTCTCGTGTGTTACAGCTCCCTATAGACATCATAGTTTATTGAATATTGTCTACGTTTCACAATACTTCATAAAATAGTATTCTTTTTCTATGTCTCTATAATGTATATTCATCTATTTGTCAATTTAAATTATTCGAATTGCTTAACTTCTCATGATTACGCTCTTCAGGAAGATCGCAGATTCAATTTCATGCTACAATACTTCTCTAGGCCATACGTGTGTGCGTGTGTGCGTTATTAATGGTCATTTTAACCCTAAAGTGAAAGAAGGTCAATAAAGCGTAACCCCAATTAATTTTGGTTGATTGATATTAGGTATTTATATCCCATCCCCCTTACGGAAATAATTTTCCAATTAATAAAAAAAAAAAAGTTTTCGCGTCTTAACCCGACGCAGTGATACTGACATATATTTATATTATATTAAAGATAGATGAAATCATACAAAGAAATCGTAGCGCACGATTGAATGAGGTACAATGAGGGAGAGAGATTAAGAAAAAGAAAGGGAGAGAGGTAGAGAAGTGGGGAGAGAGAGTGAAACACTGTATAAAAGTACATTAATATTTCCACATAAACACGCCGGGACACACTAGCACATGCAGAAAGCCATACACATATATTAGTTTGAAAAGACTGCCCTATCGCATTTCAAGATCGGAAAGAAACAACAGTTTCTTTGGTTTTAATTGATATATTTAATCAAGATATAATATTTTGCCATATATTTGATAGCAACATTTCATTTGTTTGGTAAATTATTGATCCTTAAGGCGTCAAATTCTTCTCTCTTTGAAGGAGAGAAACACTTAATATCATTTTTAATCTCTTCAAAATTAATAGCCCGTTTGTCCTCTAAGAAATAGCTCAAAGATATGACAAGATGTTAGTCACATGGAACAGGGTCAGACGTGTAAGGACGATGAGCGAAAACATACGTAGTTAATGCAGTGACCTTCTGCGTGACTTGTCTAACATGTAATATTGAATGATCATGTAAGAGTAATATTATTTTAGGAATGACCAATAATGAGCCTCTTTTCTGAAAATAGAGGAACACTTCAAGTTGAGGACAATAAGTTCCCGCTCTTAATGCCTCATTTTGGTTTAAGATTTCGTGATAGTAAGCTCCATTCATACCCTGGTGTTCCGTTATAAGAAAACCATTATATATAAAAAGACAAACAAAGATTATACTAACAATTGGTAAGTAGCTTGTATTGCAACCATATAGACCTGGAATTTAAAAAATATGACCTATGTTTAGAAGAATTTTATCATATTTTTACATCTAAGGGAAATGTAAGAAATTCTAGACAGGAACAGGTTTCAGATGCTTGCACGTGACTAAGTTCACTTTCGCTCAGTATAAATGAATAATAAACATTTAAACAACGGAATGTTTTCAAATGACGGAATATAAATGATTATCCAATCAAAATTTGAGTTGAAAATAGTTCGCGTCTAACTTAACGAACAACTCTACATCATACAACGCAGAGTAGATAAACAAAAAAAAAACTTTAAGCAGTTAACTCGAAGGATATTAAGGAAAGACCCTGAAGAAACTGCACCAATATTATAGTAGGGTTGCAATTGCAACGGTTACTAACCAGTGCAGTTGAAACATGTGTAGGTCTATGTAAAGTTGTATGTATATAGGAGTGGCTGTGTGTGTGTAGGCGCAGGAGTGGCTGTGAAAGAGAATAAAGAATGAACAGTTTCAGCCGATCAGTATTTAAGTATAAATATATACATATTTATATATTAAAAGATCAAACCTACACAGTGTACAAACGACAGAGAAAATTAACAAACTCGTTTCTTTTCTGCATTAAGAACTCCGTATGGAGATCCCTAGGTGCAATTAGGATGTTCTTTGTAAGTGCACCCAAGAAATTGCTTCTCTTAATTCTACCTGAATCACAAATTCAACCCAGCTATTCTGTATCTGTCTATTAAACCCACGATGACTTCCACACCTACACAAATGTATATCAACCGAATTATAAATCAAGCATGCTACCATGTTATATTTACCTCCAGAATCTCCTGGAAAACCCAACCGCACACTGCCCCATACTTACCCTGAAACCTATATAAAATATCACGTGTAAGCCGCTGATTCCATTACAATCACACTTTCGCTAAAAGAAAACCCCAACAAAACATTCTCACAATTATTGCAAGTAAAAAGCCCTTGTAAAACTACAGAACTGTCAAAGATGTATGCATTAATTTTGGTTATAACATAATGTTTGTGTGAGAAGTAGAAGTTTTCAGAAGAAGAAATCAATGAACGAACTCGTACATTACAAGTACAACCTGTTAGCAGAACAGTAAATATATATAGGAGTTTTCTCAGTTTAAAAATTCCTTGTTATCTTCGTTCAATTGATGTTTGTGTCTTTCTTAGAAATCACATTCTTCTTAAGTGGAAGGCTTCAAATAATAAAAGAGGAAAAAAGCGTACATAAATCCGTGCATTATCATATCAATCATGCTGGATTTCAATTATTCAACACAAAACAAACGCGAATGTAACGCAGCTTCAGCTATGGCAGTATTACTGATAATATATATATACATATAT
>NC_068992.1:23327527-23329463 GCF_001194135.2 Octopus bimaculoides
ATATAAGGAATTAAAAAAATAAAGTCGATGCTAATACATATTTCGCATTTAAATTTCCAAAATCAAAAGCACACTTTTTTAACGTGCATATACAATATTTAAGTAAAACAAGGAATTAAAAATGCTATACATTGTGCTTATATTACACGTAAAACACCATTTACTATCCTAATATATTTAAGCATTAGATGTACGCTAACGAATACAAATTACATAGTTTTAGTTTAATGGAAGAGCAGCTCAAAATATATTAGTAGAATAATTGAATTATGTTACTGAATAATATACATTTGATATATTTAATTTTTGAATGTCGTTTGTTGTTAAACTAAGTTTGTATCTCAATCTTTAAAGTTTTAATGACTTCGAATCCTTCAATATCGTAGCACTGTATATTAATGTTTATAAAGACATTAAGCAGTGTAAATTATTCGTGTTCACCTAAGGAATTTTATTACGAAATGCATGTTAGAACTGACGTATATTGATTCATAATACTTTATCTCTTGTCTTGCTTTCTGGTACGTATTTTTTTAAAAGTTCATCTTGAGTTCTTCCCTCTTTTTCGGCGTATATATAAATATCTGTGCCTTCCACCGCGCGCGCATCACTCGAAGATATGTACAGACATCCATGCATCACATGCATAAATATATATATATATACATATACATACATATATATGTATGTATATGTATATATATATATATATATATATATATATATACATATATGCATACATCATAAGCATCTATTTTTGTGTAGTGGTATTTTACTAACGGTTTTGATTTTCAATAAGACAATACAGACAAGGCCTCCCGGTTTATAATATGCAATGCTTGAACAAATACCTAACCTAATTTTCTGCATACTTAATGAAGAAGACATAATACAGGTCTGCTACTATATTTCTAGAAAGAGAATAATTTCTGAAATTCGATTTATGTAGTTTGGGATCTTATTACGTTCAATGTTTGTAACATGCCAGGTTATTTATATTGCAGAAATCATGTGGTTTATTTCATTGAATGTAAGACAGTTATTAATTTTAATATTGGAATTTGATCTATAGAATGATTCTACCTTTAGTGAATACATTGAAATGTCTTAAAGGATATTTCAAGAGATGTAGGCGGACATGCAAAGTTACATAAGTATTATTTCATAGATTATAGTAACTGAACCCATCAATATGATATAACAGACGAGAAAATCATAATCTCAAGTGAAATATTTCGGCATTGTGCTATATCTCATATATCATATTCAACGTCTATTTTCCTACTTTCTCAACGATTAACGCTCTGAGTTTTCAAAAGCCAGATACATGGATGTTATTCTTCCTATGAAATGCAGCAGATATGTCGTACACTACAGCTGTACACAAGCTCACAACAGCAATACAATTCTATAGCGTAGCAGGCATCTAAAACCATTTGAACTTATTCGCCCGTATTTCTGTTCTATTTATATAAAACGTTTTGGAGAAAAAACTTCAATTTCAAATCAAACCGCTTCGTTGTTGACATTTTGTTAGCCTTTTTAACTTTCTCTGATAGATTTCTATTTATATGACAAACATTTTCAACAGGTTGACATGTCTAATTTTGCAGTATAAACAGTTGCAGGAATTTTCATGTTATCAATTCCTATAAGGCCATTTTTTAATGATAAAAACAAATATTAAGAGCTCACTCTTTTATTCCATGGGCAACGATGAAAACCTGATACTTATAATTACACATTTAAGAACGAAAAACATAGGAAATGATGCTGAAGAACTTGGTAAATTAACAATCTGGTGTGTTTATTTTAATAGTCTACCAATATATACAGTACGTTTCTCTGCCCTAGGTGTCAGGAAAACATTCGGCAAGAAATGGAAACTGAAATGAAGGAAGATGCTAATGAAAAAAAAAAAAAAAAAAAAAAAAAA
>NC_068992.1:23329473-23334989 GCF_001194135.2 Octopus bimaculoides
ATTTTAAAGCAAACATAATTTTCTTATGGTTTCTTAAACATTCACTTGAACAAAACTGTACAAATCCAAATATATGGTACCCTAGGCATAACACCTACATGAACTTCTAACTTGTTGTCTCTTGAGGTCTCTGGGTGAGACTTGGATCCAACTTGTACAAATGCAAAACAAAAGTCAAACATAAAATAATAATAATAATAATAACAACAACAACAATGTCAACAACAAAAACAATAATAAAACAATAATAAAATAATACGCCTTCATTTACGGTATCCCGCACCCTAAGAACTGATATGAACACCATCCAGAGCCAGTCACTGAGGGAGGGAATGTTTCTAGCCCAGGGGATTAAAGAATACATACAGACAGGCAAATAAATTCTAAGAGACCATCGTCATCAACGACGTAAAACAAATAAAAATGTGCCTTTTAATTGACCTGCGAGTAGCTACTGATAGAAAAAGCTGAGTAAACAGCTCAGTAAATGTGTTTGAGATGGAGATATCGAGGACATGGCAATTAAAAACCACAACCAACTCTGTTGTTGTAGGTGCCAATGGGATGACCAACAAAGGTACTTACAAACTTTTTGACCAGATCCTTGGGAAACCAATAATCTGTGCAACTCAAAAAATTGTATTGAAGTGTTGAACAAAATGACAGGAGAATTTGATCATATTTACACAAAACTGTTTGATCCTTCTTTTTGTTTTCCTTTTTATTTTTTCATGTTTCCTCTTTTTTTCTTTTTTTTTCACCCGTTATACGCTTAAAAATCGAAGACTGACGATGTCTGTCAAGGTGGGAACGCAGGTTGCTCTCGTTCAAATTATTGAATTTGAATTTCTTTGATTTTGAATTTCAATATATCACTTTTCATTTTAAACTCGACAAAAACAGGCAAGCTGCCGAGATATTGTTCAAACCAAAATGCGGGGAGCTGGCAGAAACGTTAGCACGCCGGGTAAAATGCTCAGTGGTATTTCGTAGGTCTTCACATTTTGAGTTCAAATTCCTCCGAGGTCGACTTTGCCTTTCATTCTTTCGGGGTCGATAAATTAAGTACCAGTTGCTTAGTTGGGTCGATATAATTGACCGGCCCCCACTCCTTCAAAATTTCGGGCCTTGTGCCTAGAGTAGAAAAGAATTTTCTTCAAACCAATAAAATACGTATTGCAATCGTATTGTTTATTTACATTTCTGAGGAGTTACATCAGCCCTTTAAAAATATTATTGTTATTACTATTATTATTATTATTATTATTATTATTATTATTATTATTATTATTATTATTATTATTATTATTATTATTATTATCATCTCGTGGATGTAGTGGTAGCGTTGGTTGTAGAAGGTTTAGTAGCCGCAACAATATCTTCACCAAAATTGCTGATATCACCAGCAATATTATCTTTATATCACTCCCTGATTGCATGACTGTAGATTATGTGTCTCATATGCTAAATTTGTAGGATTCTAAAAAGAAAATAAGGCAAATTGGTTAACCTCACAAATAGAACATTTTGCAGTTATATAGTAACTAGAAAACCAGTCCAATAAGTAAACTAGACAAAACAATATGCTTAATTGGCGGCTATCTAATCAGCAATTCCATTAGAGCTATATTTACATGCAGAGAGATACAATTGGATTAAATGTAATCTCTATGGCTTACTTTAGTTTGATATCTACTGGATCACAATTGTACTTCTGTGCAATGTAGACGAAAAAGAAAAAATATATATATATCCATATGGTTCTCGCGTTAGATTTATTTTACGGTAACATATACTGCAATACGTTCTGTGTATTTTTTGTCTCGATATGTAACCGCGTGTGTAATACTCTCCTTCACTCCCTTTCTTACTCGCTTTTTGTACAAGTATGTATGTATGTATGTATGTATGTATGTATGTATGTATGTATATATATATATATATATATATACGTGTATGTATTTATATACATATATGCACACTCATACGCGCTCACTCACGAACATGCACTTCATTTCTCTCTCACTCTATTTGTCAATGTATCTATCAATCCATATGTCTATTTATTTATTTATCTACATGTATGTTTGTATGCGTATATATGTGTGCGTGCGCATGCATGCATTTATGTATGTAAATATATTGTATGTGACTCATAGTCTGACAATCCTTAAGTCAGAAAAAATAGGCACGCATATATTTGTGACTAAAATGAGTATACAATTGAAACTATACAACATTATATATCGTATGGTAGTAATTTCCGACCATACGAGTAATTTTCGCACCGGATATTAAATAAGTAGGTGGTTATCTTATACACATTTCGAGTTTAACATTTTCTCATCACCTTCCTGAGACAATCATCGATCATTTTATAAAACGTGGAAGTTGGTCAGATATTCTAAAGCAAACTGAACTGAAGTTAGAACCAGCTAAGACAGTGTTAGAAACAGCATTTGAATGTGTGGACTAGATGTACACTTCTTATATCTCAACTGAAAATTCTCTGATTATGCTTACGTCCATTAACAATGTGAGAGAGTGGCTGTGTTGTAAGTAGCTTGCTTACCAACCACATGTTTCTGGGTTCAGTCACACTGTGTGGCACCTTGGGCTAGTGACTTCTACTATAGCCTCGGGCCGACCAAAGCCTTGTGAGTGGATTTAGTAGACAGAAACTGAAAGAAGCCCGCCGTATATATATATATATATATATATATATATGTATGTATATGTATGTGTGTTTGTGTGTCTGTGTTTGCCCCCCCCCCGCCATCGCTTGACAACCGATGCTGGTGTGTTTGCGTCCCCGTAACTGAGTGGTTCGGGAAAATAGACCAATAGCGTAAGTACTAGGCTTCCAAGGAATAAGTCCTGGGGTCAGTTTCCTCGACTAAAGGCGGTGCTCCAGCATGGCCGCAGTCAAATGACTGAAACAAGTAAAAGACTAAAGACAGTCAGAGTATACCCAAATTTGAAACGTACCATCTCTGTGAATATAAGCAAACTATTCCTAAAAATTTCTTTTAAATATTTCTCATGTAGTACTTTAAGAATGGAAAAGATATATTTATTATATTATAGATTTTAGAGCAATGATTACTTGCCAACATAATGTGGCAGCTCTGGTAAGAAGGATTGTTACAGTCACTTAGCCCCAGGAAACATCGTCTCTAACTGGCTATACGACACACTATCTGTGTCCTTATAGTTTCGAACAAGGGAGTTTATCGTCCCCACTCAAACCAAAGCAATATCTGCGTACCAGTGGTTTTCTGGTTTATTTTACTTCATCAGCACAGAATAACTGCTTGGTTAGAGATGGCGCCGCTAAATTCTTGTTCGAAATATATACTTTTCAGAGTGACACACAGCCGTGCAATTTATTTTGTGCTGATGGAAATAACCCAGAAACCGTTGGTACGCAGATATTGCTTAGGGCTGAGCGAGAACACTAAATTCCCTTGTTCGAAAATATAAGGATGCAGATAGTGTATTGTATAGCCAGCTGGGGGACGATGTTTGCTAGGGCTAAATAACAGTCGTCCTAATCAGGACTGCCTCATTATGTTGGGAAATAATCTTAACTCTAGAGTACTGTTTCTAAACGCGTTTCGTTCAGAGATTTAGAAATAATATGTTTCTATCTATTATAGAGTTTCATCGCTTTTATTTAGCTACGTATTTTCACAAAGAAAAAGACTTACCACTAAAATAATATTGGAAACGCCAAATATTTCAAATACATTTCCAAAACTGTAATGGACTGTGTTCCAACATGTATTCTGCCGGCGAATACTCTTGAATTTTCTTGTAAACAGAATTTTATAGATATGACTAAGCTGTAGATTTTATGCACCATTATGTAGGCAGAAATGGTAGGATTTGAGGAAGTAGTTATAAAATAATTTCTAATCCAGTTGGTCACCATTGGAAGTTAACTGATATAATCTAAAATCTCAGCAGTTTAGAAGCAAATTTAAATATCAATGAATCTACAAACTATAAAGCGTTGAATGTGAGGTCTTACCTACCGGAAAGAACAAGTCGTAAATCATACATAAATGAGACAATAGCAGTTCAAAGTTTACACTTATAAATTTGAACGGAATTAAGGAATTTTTGTTTAAGCTACGAAACACTAGAAAAGTATAGCAAGGAAGAAGAATATCAAGATGTATTCCATACCATGTGTGTGTGTGTGTATGTGTATTTGTGTGTGTGTGTGTGTGTGTGTGTGTGTGTGTGTGTTTGAGTGTGTTTGAGTGTGTTTGAGTGTGTATGTGTGTCTACTGGTAAAATCTTGTTGAATGACAGTTATTGTATTGCCATATGTGATGCACTTAGCAATGATACATACGGATATTACGTGTGATCAGCATATTCCACATTCAATCATCTCTAGAGCATACATACATAAAGATATCATCATATGCAGTAGATAAAACCCGGAAATAGGAAAACCGTTTATCCATATTAATTCGTACTATTTCTCGAGGCATGTAGGGCAAAATAGAATCTAAAGATTTACACATATAAAGTGATACTGGTAAAATGTTTCTATTTTCTTTATTAATTCAATTTCAGTTCATGATCTGTATATCATAAATATGAATATATGACTACATGACTGTAAGTGCATAAATAGACACACATACACAGAGAAACACATGTACACACCGGGTATATATATATAAATTTAGATTCAAAGTGAATATCGTACTTAAGTTTAGGCATCAGAATTTAGTATGGTATTATCCAAGCAATTCCAAAAAATAAGGTGGTCAAAAATCAAAATAAGCAACAAGAATATTCAAGGTTACTGCAGTATGATCGTTTCATGCGACTCCATTTATTTAAGCAATGCGAGCATTACATTAAATGTAAAATGCAGAGCAATCTTCAGGTGCACAAAAATACAGAAATGTTATTGAAATTTCATTTCAGTAGAAGGATAAATTACTGTTGTAACTACATTTAAACAATACAAGTGGGAAGGAAGAATATTAAAAAAAAATATTTAGATTTAGCCAAATCAAACAGGCTAGTATCTGTTTCGGAGCCTACCTCTTTATGGCATCAATGCGCACCGGCCCCACTCACTAATATCAGGTCCCGCTTGCTAGATCAACTGGTCATCAAATAAAGCTCAATATTTCTCTAGCCATCGCTCATCGTCTTTTTTTTAACCAAATCCAGTGGCTAGCCTTTTCCACTGTAGTTTGGTATTTACCTTACGATGAGTTAGGCCTAACGTTAACAGCAGTCGTCTCACACTGTGTCCAACAAACCATCTACATCCAACTTCGATTGGAAAATGCTCCACTTCTCAGCCTAGGCCTTCACATTCCTCGGGAAGGTTTACATAACGTTCAATCTTTCGAGCCCGATTCATGAGGAATCGTTAACTCGACTAGATTCACGTTTCTCTCTCTCTCTCTCTCTCTTTCTCTCTCTCTCTTTCTCTCTCTCTTTCTCTCTCTCTCTTTCTCTCTCTCTCTTTCTCTCTCTCT
>NC_068992.1:23335063-23335888 GCF_001194135.2 Octopus bimaculoides
TATATATATATATATATATATATATAAATTTATATATGAGTATCAAAGATATACATATGTCAATTCATTACGGCCGTTTCAAGCGGATACATTTAATTGAATAAGGAAAAGATTACATCAATTTGAAAGATCCCGTACGCGTCAGATGACCGCATAAACTTCAAACATAAAGGCTAAACCATTTCTTTTAACAAAATTGCATCAGTAATGGGAACCATAATATGTACATTGTTTCCTTTTGTTATATATGCGGAGGAATCTGCAATACTTGAAACGCCCATCACTCCACAAAATGTAACCATTCACATATACACAGACAAGCCGACATAATTTTAAGCTTGTACTCACATACGTTCATACCCATTCACCCCATTCGCACATACAGGCACACACACATACACATACCCTTATCACATACACACACGCGCATGCGTACTCTAGTTCGACTGGGTCACCGTTATTATAACTCTTTCACTCAGCCTCTTTCTTCTGGACCTTTCGTCATGTTGAACCGTTAATCCGTACACATTTGCCGTCTCTCCTTTTCGTATAGTTCCCTCTTCGTTTTTTCCCCTCTTAATCTTTTCTCTTGAAGAGCATAGGCTCGAAACGTCAAAGACTTTTCCATTCTTCCTGAGTGTGAAACTAACACACCTACTTGCAGTTCCTTCTCCTGCCTTCGTCTTTTGTTTTCTGTAAATTTGAACAACATATAAACATATATTTAAACATACATATACATATATCTTTGTGTGTATGCGTGGGCGTATGCATATATGTATACATGTATATATATATATATATATATATATATATATATATATA
>NC_068992.1:23335956-23340933 GCF_001194135.2 Octopus bimaculoides
ATATATATATATATATATATATATATATATATATATATATATATATATATATACAGAGAAAGAGCGATAGAGAAAGGGAGAGCAATAGAGAGCGAAAAAGAGAGAGATATGAATACATGTGTGTATGAAATATGCTGTTATAGCAATGAAATATTAACAAGGGTCATCTTTTTTTAAGACAATAAAAGTGTCGAGCTTCAGACGAATGCAATTTAATGAGGAAATCTAAAGTATGTAAACCTATAGTTAATACCATTGCAATAACTATTCTGTTACACATCTCCAATTTGATATCTCCATGGCCAGCCGCACCTTTAATGCGTTGCCTGTAGTTAGTTGTATTGTTATTGTGTTAATGGATGTCACATACTTTTGTCTATTGGTTATACAATGAAATTGCAATTACTGTCGATTTAGAGGCTGCACTCTGCATTGATATGACGATATCAGTAATTTTCTGTAATCTTACACAACATTAATCGCGAGAGTGTGTATGTTCCAACGCATGCAATTATGTGTACATTCGTGCCTGGAAATAAGTATACATCTGTATGTAATAATTCCTGAGTGATCTGTATGTGGTTCACTTAGATGCAAATGTGCTGAGACAGTTTTTTAGGAGATGCATCAAAAATGTTTAGTTAAATACAAAGTTAATATTCGGAAGATATCAAATAAACTCTGAATTTCCGCCAGAAATTTTCAATGAAAATCAAAGCATCTCTTCTATCTCTCTTTGTTCTTTTATCTCTCAGACAATCATCTGCATTAACACTGAAAACGGTATAATCATCGTAGACCGATAACCGTAAAACAGTAAAAAAAAAGGGGGAAAGAGAATGAATTGATCGAAGCTAAAATTGTTAAAACGCGGACGTTAAGTAGCATATTTACAACATCATTTGATATGTAACGATAATAGAGACGGAGTAGTTTACTTCTCCAGATTCCATTACTGCTATTTGTTTACTGTTTTATTGCTTAACGAACTAACAAATCACTTTCGTTCCTTCCAGATTGGATGCAACGCGTACCATTTAAATAAAGGGTCAATGAAATAGAGTAAGCTTAAACCCAGATCTAAGATGGTGGGTCCTCGTGCTTGTAAGGCTTTTCGTATTATGCTTCTAATTCCAAAAAAATTGTTGCCTTGTGTGGTTGGGAACGCACAATGAGTTCTGTAGCGAAATCAATGAAAAGGGCTATAGGCAGTAGGAAGATGTGATAAGCAGAGGTAGGATGTCCCTCTAAATTAACTTTCTAGGAATGAGACTAACACGTAATAATAGAGTCCTGGGTATGTTGTATAATAAACTACAGAACGAGGACTGTTGGATCCTATCTGATCCATTTGTGATCTAAGATTAAACTACAGATGCGGCAAAAAAGAAAGGATTGTCCTTGGAGGAAATATGAAGGTTCTATTTGAGTGCCGCCCATATTTAAGGGGAATGCTAAGCGACGATCTTTCCTTCATAAAGATAGGGCTTCAATGTTGTTTGATGTGCAAGAAACAAAATTGACACGGTTCCACTGAGAGTGCCCTCATGGTCCCTGCATGCGGTATCGACGCGTTTTTGGTATGCGGTTTCAAAGCTACTAGCAGATGATGGATTGTGAGATAAATTTAGAGAATTATACAAAATCGTGCCGTTTGCATAAACTCGGGAGCTGTTGCTTGCGATGGTGGCTAATTCATTAATGTAAGGGAAGGAATATAGTGGGAACAACACCTAAAGCTGAACAACAGGTTTAAATGATAATGACGCTGAAAAATATATGAGACATTTGAAAACTAAAGGTGGATTGATTTGATTGGAGATTTGCTAGTCAGGTTCTGTTGCAATATCACGTGGGCAACAGCATTTCTTGAGTGACAGAAGTGTATCACTAGTGGATCTAGCTCAACGGAAGATTTGCTGGTGTCAATTCAAACAGATATTGAAAGTGTTAGAAAACGATGTTGTTGATGTTGGTTTACATTACGTTAGAGCTGTCAGAGTTGATGGCTTTTCGCCAATTGTTGTTTGGGTCGGTGTGGATGAAATTCCTTTAAATGGGGCATAATGCGTGTGTAACTTCGTAGAAAATAGAAATATCACAACAAGTTCTGGGACGCAGCGTTTGAGTGTAATAGAAGGAATATTATCACGTCCAGTGTTCTCGATTACTTGTAACAGCTAGAAATGTTTTCAAATTTGGTGTAGATGTATGTGATGTGAGGAACATGATGGTATTGAGTAGATTAGATTGAAGCAAATTGGACAAAGCTGTGTAGTATGAAGTTGAGTGAAAAGTAGAGAGCAAAGACAGAAGCTTTTTCCAGAGGTACATCGCTAGCAAAGTAATCATCTCTTAGACGGATCAAATGATGCCATAAAAGTGTTGGACATCCTTTTAGTAAAGGACAAATGGAACGACTGCAATCTGGCAGATGAGATTTCTCAAGGGCAGTTTGATAAAATAAAAACTGCAGTTCTTGCGCACAGCATAGTGATCTTACAAAATTTGAGTTGCTGGATGGAAAACGACCCAGGTGTTAGAAGTGAGTGAGATTTTCCATTGAACACCATCTTTTCGTCTCCTACTGAGAATAGTTGCTGCAAAACTACATGAAAACCACATGTGAATCTTCGGTTATTGTGTGTAGAATGCGAAAGGACACGTCGAAAATGATGGTTTTGGTTACCCCAGAAGCCAGCTTTTCATACTGATTCCTAGCAACAGACATTCTGTCATGGACAAGTGACGTAAAACTGATGGAGCTCCGACTTCTCGGATGACTTGAAGTGCGATAGGTTCCATTGAGAAGAGTAATGATTTGTATGTGATTAAGTGTTAAGCAATCACACTGATACACTGGCCAGATGACTTTTTTAAAGTAACAGTGTTTGGAGAGTCTTTGTTCCGCTTCGGAACCTGAAACACAGATGAAACTTTTGTTTCCAAAGCTGATAAATAAAAGTATTTGGCTGCTGCACTGGCTAAATGAATATGGGTTGAGTGGTGAGGGCCATCAGTATTAAAGTGGATCGGAATATACTGAAGAGGATTTCTTCAGATAACCGAGTGGTTAAATACGATTTCTAAATCTAGAGGCAGCGTACTCAACAAGATACTGCTTATTTTAGGAGTTCGGAGACTGACAGAAGGATCAAACACATTTGAGGATATAAGAGGTAGAGACTGATTTAAAACCAGAGAAGCTTAGAGAAATGAAGTTTACAGAGGCGGACACGGTTTTGTAGGGGTTGTTTTCAGAAATGTGTTTATTGAGTTCATTCTAGACAGTGGAAAATGGTTGTAGATAGAAATTGAGGTTGTGTGTGTGTGTATTTATACGCATCGAAACAAATGGACAATCAGCCCATACAAGTTTTGAGAAAATTACTACAGAATGTTTTCCCTAAGAAATACATTATAGTTATACAATTGTTTAATTTTATTAATATTACATTTTCCTTTCACGTTCAGAAACAAACAAACAAAAAATAAATATTTTATATAAATCAAAGTAAAAATACAATGAAATATTAAGACGGTATCTTCTGTTTTAAATAGAATATTTGCCAGAAATATACGTTTTACTTGGCATAAAATATTGACGTTCAATGACATTTGTGCAAGTTTGTTGCTATTTATGTTTTATAGCCACAAGTTTAATAGTATTTTCTGTTGTTGTTTGTATTGATTTTGATTAAGAAATCTAAAATGGATTTTTTTTTGTGGAAATAATGTTTACTGCTCTTTATAATAGCTTAATGTCAGATAATTTCAGTTGAATTCTTCATTAAAAGATGTGGTTACAAATATATTTCCTGACATCTGATGTTTCTGTCACGAAAGTAAGTTACCACAATATTTATGTGATTTATTTGGCAGACTACTAAATGAGATATGTGCTTGCAAAATAATTTTATTGATAGTGAATTTGTTGCTAAAAAGACGTAGATTCCTCAAATACACAAAACTGGCAGTATTATAATTGTTAACCTCATTTTACAATATGTTAAACAATGTTTTTAGGAATATTATGCTTGATTTCATTATAATTTATATATGTGGCTTTTAAGAATTTATCATACAAAATCTATATTGGTAAAAAAAGGAAAATAACGAAACGCTCAAACAGTCACAAGCATAAGTTAAAATTTGATTATTTATATTAGACTTTTCATGTTTATCGAATTCATGTCATAGAACATAAATGACGAGTGACATAATGGGTTCGTTAGCTGAAAATCGTATGTCTCTCCTGGAATGATGTTAGAATCTTGAATCCAGGAAAAAAACATTTTTATAAGAAAAACATGCCTGATTTAAAATTTTGAATATAAAAGAAAATATTGTTGCATCCGGAACATATGGCGTATTGGGTCAGCTTCCAGCTTTGCAACAATGCTAGGTGTCATACACCTAGCTGTAGGCTTCATTGTATTTATATTGAGATCTTAGCACTCAATAAAGTTATAAATTATATCAGAAATGTCATAATAATTGACGTGAAGCACTTTAACAAGTCAGCCCACACACTGGACATTAATTACAAATGATGTAGTAGATAAGGATTTCTACAATGATTTAGATTTTGTCGTAGCAAATGTATGACAGCACTATTGAATGAAAGTTGATTTCAAGATATTTCATTTCTGAATGCTTTCGGATCTATAAAATAGTGATATAAATATAAGTATCAGAACAACGAATTTCTTTCTACTAAATGAATTGTGGATCAACATAGTGTTAGTGTACTTGAAATAGTAACTGTGAATTGAACTAGGTTCATGGGTATCGGACCTGAATTACGCTGATTCAATAGCATAAATTTAAAGTAATGCACCATTGTATTCTTAAGATATTGTCACCAACAGAGATATTTGTATTCTTAAGATATTGTCATCAACAGAGATATTTGTATGTAAGTGTACATGCATACATACATATATATATATATATATATATATATATATATATATA
>NC_068992.1:23341890-23359796 GCF_001194135.2 Octopus bimaculoides
AAATTTATCAGAATATTTGGGCTGAAGATTGGAATAGTGAAATTTTCATTCACTTAACCATGAAACGATTCGTACCCAATTAACTAAGGGCTTGTTTTGTTTGTGCTTTTCCCTCCGGTTTTTTGTTCTATGTGTGCCATAAATATCGCCATCCGTTTTAGAGAAAAATTTGTAGTTTGGAATCAGTAGTTCTTTGACTGCTATTTCTAAATTTTCAGTATGTTGGAGAAGCAACTCAATTGCTAATCTCTTATATTTATGATATATATATATATATATATATATATGTGTGTGTGTGTGAGCGAGAGCGTTTGAAGTCGTGTACATATATTGTATATTGAGAAAAAGGAGGCAGTCAAAATTTTGGATAATTCTTTATTAACGCGTTCGTTCGTTTATAAAACTCGTGAATATATAGTAATTTGTGAGCGGAATGAGCTTCAATCACTAGCTAGTGAGTAACACACGCTGAGGACGGGTAACCGCCCACAGACTCGAACATAGGAGGTTATCACTCCCATCTCTAGCCTTACGTGATACACACGGATTCGAGTCTGTGGGTGGTTACCCGTCCTCAGCGTGCATTACTCACTAGCTAGTGACTGAAGTTCATTCAACTCACAAACTACTATATATTCTTCTAGCGACTCACTGTCGCGGTCACGTAGAACAGAAAGAATGTTTTAATAAATCTCGGAGCGAGATATAAACTGTAGCAATACGGAACCGTAACATATTTTCCGGCTAAGTAAGGCGTCCTATACAGGACTGTGCTATATACTGCTTAGCATACCGTACATATGTGGAGTGTATATTCATATATACACACAAATATGTTAATATGTATATAAAAAGAGGAGAGAGCACGGAAGAGAGAAAGAGAGAGAGAGAGAGAGGGGGAGAGGGAGATAGATATATATATATATATATATAGAGAGAGAGAGAGAGAGAGAGCGAGAGAGAGAGGTGCTTTCAGAAAGACTGACTAAATCAAAGTTGACATCTGTAGATGTAATTAAACTTATCCAGCCTGACCACATCGAATGAATACAATTGAAAAGAAGCTTCGTTTTCTCTGTCTTTCCTCCTCTTTCTTTTCTTTTCACTTTCTCATCCTTCTTTTTTCTTTGTTTCTTACCATCTTTTTTTTAAAAAAAACTGACAGCTTGAAATGCCATTACGATTTAACCTCACGTGAAAAAAATCTATTAACCACAGACCTTTCCCTTTCTTTCTCATTTTCTTTCTTTTTCTCCCTTCTTTTTTCTGTCTTCCTCTCTTTCTGACCTTACTTTCTTCCTCTTCCCTCTTCCTCGTCCCTCTTCCTCTTCTTTTCTCTTTCCCATCTTTCACCTGTTTCAGTCATAAGACTACGGCCATGCTGGTGCACCTCCTTCGATTTTTAGTCGAATGAAATCGAGCCCAGTACTCATCCTTTTCCTAAACCTCGTACTTATTCTATCGGTATGTTTTGCTGAACCGCCATGCTGCGGGCACGGTTGTCAAGCAGTGATGGAAGACAAACACAGACACAAAGGCACACACACACACACACACACACACACACACACACACACACACACACACACACACACACACACACACACCCACACACGCACATACTGAGACTACGGCCATGCTGGTGCACCTCCTTCGATTTTTAGTAGAATGAAATCGAGCCCAGTACTCATCCTTTTCCTAAGCCTGGTACTTCTTCTATCGGTATGTTTTGCTGAACTGCTAGTGTTGCGAGGACGGTTGTCAATCAGTGATGGCAGACAAACACGGACACAAAGGCACACACACACACACACACACACATACATACATGAGAAGAAATAATACGAGTGATAAAATGGCTTTATAGCGGTTTTTGGTTGCTATTTTTAACATTTTGTAAACCCCCTAGTTATAATTGTGACTTGTTCATAATTATAAACGTTTATCTTCTTTGTATGTTATGATAATATTTTCGGCCATTGAAATTTTCATTAATAATCTTAATTATTTATAATATACCCTCCGTAATGTTTTATTATATTACTTTCTAAT
The DNA here is from genome assembly GCF_001194135.2 of Octopus bimaculoides. Classification (NCBI taxonomy): domain Eukaryota; kingdom Metazoa; phylum Mollusca; class Cephalopoda; order Octopoda; family Octopodidae; genus Octopus; species Octopus bimaculoides. The sequence continues at coordinate 23,343,943 of NC_068992.1, forward strand.
TATTTAATTATTCCCAACTCATATCCGATGATTTTGTCTATGCTCGAATTTAGCGGTCTTTCCACATAAACACTGTGCATAGCATTTGAATTCAAAACTTTCTTTTTTCTATGGGTATCTACTTTATCGTGGAGGTGAAATGGCTCACTGGTTAGGGTAGCGGACTTGCGGTCATAGGATCACGGTTTCGATTCCCAGACCGGGCGTTGTGAGTGTTTATTGAGCGAAAACACCTAAAGCTCCACGAGGCTCCGGCAGGGGATGGTGGCGAACTCTGCTGTACTCTTCCACAACAACTTTCCCTCACCCTTACTTCCTGTTTCTGCTGTACCTGTAATTCAAAGGGCCAGCCTTGTCACTCTGTGTCACGCTGAATATCCCCGAGAACTACGTTAAGAGTACACGTGTGTGTGGAGTGCTCAGCCACTTGCACGTTAATTTCACGAGGAGGCTGTTCCGTTGATCGGATTAACTAGAACCCTCGTCGTCGTAAGCGACGGAATGCCATCAATCTACTTTATCAGGATTTTAACTCACGTGGATCTACGCAGGATTGCACCTAAAGACTTGTGCTCTTGTTTCTATAACTTGAGACAGCTGAACTATGAACTTTTATGCTACTTTTTCTTCTTTCTTTCCCTCTCCTTCTTCTTGTACTCCCTTCCTGTATGTCATGATCACTTTAATATATGCCATTCTCATTTTCCATATGTTCTCCTATATGTCTCTGATGATGGGATATCCAATACTCGGGGATATTCCAGAAACAGGTGTGAGACTTTGAATGTTTGGGATGTTTACCTCGCCTTAACGTTTGTTGTACTCTTTAACAATTATACACACATTCACAAACATATATAATGTTGGCTTTTGCTACATTGGCAGAGCTCCCGCCTGGTCGCCGCTATCTGTTGTGCGCAGTCAAACAACTCGACCCATCATCTCCACCTTCAGTTCGTGAATAGTATACAACCTTGCACACTCTTTCAGTCTGTCCTCGGACGTCAGACGATGTCTCCGAACCTTGCCGGGTCCATGATCTGGGCTGCAGAGTAAAAGTTATCGTACTGCATTTGGTGCTTCTTCGTCCCCGTACAATTATCGTATTCTGTTCACTTCCCACCACTTCTTGTATGCTGCAAAATTTGGGAAACCGACCTTATGAGCCTATGACTTGGAAAAAATAAAAAAAACTTGGTACTTATTTTTGTGTAGATACTTATTTTTCTGTACGAGGATTTGTAAATTTGTGTATATGTGTTTATGTATGTGTACATTATTCATATACACGTATATGTATTTCAAATTTTGAAGAATACCTGTGAAATTGCATTGCCACATAACGAGTATATATTGTATATTAACTTGATACGCCTCAATTTAACGTGAAATGATAGATTCAAATACTAAAGTATTAATTCTAGGAAGAGTTAACACAGCGTTGATATTTGAACATAGAATCGTACTAATTGAAATCATAAATCACACATTAAAATGACAAGCAGCGGAAATGATGACGTTACATTCGCATAAATTCAACCAGTCCCTATTCCAGTAGTTGAGCTATTCACAATTGAGGGAATTTAGCAGAGATTTAGCAAATGTAGAAGATATCATCAGTGCTGAATTTAAGGGTTTTGAAATTTTTATTTTGCATAGAGCGAAAGCTCTGTCTACTGTTGTTAAACATTTCGAAGCAGTCACTAAAATAGAGAACAATTTTATGATCGCAAACAAGGAGAAAACGAACACTGGAAAGATAATGATATACATTGTTGATTTAAGCAATTTCTTGCGAAAAACTGCCGAAATAGGTGGTGAGACAGCTGGATATAGCTTAGATTTGAAAAATATTGAAGAGAAAATAAATAGCTGAAAAGTATTGTATGTACATGAGATATATACTTATGACTTGGTTCAGGTTAGAAATTCCTTTTGCTAGCATTAAAACTTTCAGAAGTACTTATACCAGGAGCAACATGTGTGCATATGAGAGAGAGAGAATGCGTTGTTGATAAAATTGTTGATTGAACTCTTCATAATAGTAATGCTATATTTCGCATTCATTAACCTTTAAACTTCCATCTTTATCACCCTTTTACGATCCGTAGGTTCACGGTCATGTTTCTTATATTTTAATTTTGCTTTCTACGTAGCCAAACTGTGCACGCGGTCAGGCGGCTAAATAAAAACTTACTTTCGCCATTAAATGATCCGCAGTATTGGACTTTGTAATATATGTGTGTTGCAAGAAGCTTACTTCCTAACCACATGGTTCCGGGTTCAGTCCCACTGCGTGGCACCTTGGGCAAGTGTCTTCTACTATAACCCCGAGACGACCAAAGTTTTGTTAGTAGTAACCCGTCATATATATATATATATATATATATATATATACATATATATATCAATAAATGTGAATACATAACATAATACAGAACACTACTAACCTTTCAATTAATACCACCAACCCCCCCCATACATCCCATACACCATTCACATTGCAGATCTATATCTACTCTCATTACACCAAATCAAGAACTACTTACCTCCCTTACACATAATCCTTTTACTCAGGGACTAGTGGACCTGACAACGTTCAGTAATCGGTGTGTATTCACTGCAATGGTTAGTAATTTTACGAAACCGGTATGCTTTTGAATCTCTTTAACTATTCACAATAATGACTCTTCTTACTTTTATTCCAACCTCAGTTCATCTAATTGTATATATATATCTATCGTTACTTTTCATAAAAAAAGCCTTTATTTTCTTGATTTCAGATGTGCATTTTCGCTTATTTTTCTTCTTACTTTCCCCTTACATTTCCACGTGTAGTTTCTATTTTCTCTTTGTGACATATTTATATTATATATATATACATATAGTGCAAGACTGATGCTTTCCCAGTTGAGCTTCTACTAGCATTTATTTATGGATATTACAAACATCAAAAAACTAATGCCTGAAAACTACGAGCTTTCAGTTATTCTGTACAAATACACAATATTTCAAACAGCATCATTCCACAGACGCGATATATGACCGAGATAAGTTCGCGAGAAAAACATTTATATTTTAGAGTTTGAACAGAAATGTAGTATAAACTAACAACATGAAGGTTGTCAGAGAATGAAAAAGAATTAATATATTTTGTTATAAGCTAATTCAAACGAGATATGAAGTGGTGTTCTTCTCATTAACCTATTTTTTCTGAGCAACACAAGTGAATATTTCAGATAAATATAGAAAATATTCAAAATCTTGAAAAAGAGATATTCGTAGGTTTGAAAGATTGGAAAAGTAATTAAACATGTATTTCGGAAGAATAAAAAAGGTGCTGCCAATAATATAAATAAAACAACAATCTTTATATTCCTTAGAGAAACGAAAGTGCAAATCAATGCATAAAATACATATTACTTCAATATCAGCAGACTGAAAAAAAAAAAAAAAAGAAATCTTCCTCTCACCTAAGGCGAGTGTGTTTCAAAACGTTTTCAAAAAGTAACGTGTACTAATAATGCAACTGAATAATGTTTGAAAACCATCCGAGAGGCATCGGATTGCATGCAACAGTCTCTTTGTCAATGAAAATTACAAAAGCAAAATTTTGTATTTATCAAATATGAAACAGCCACAATAGTTTGTAACATCTGAAGAAAGAAATACGTTATATTTATTTAAATAAAAGTATATAAAATTTCGCTCTGAAACAGAATTCATCATATATGGCCACGGGTGCACTTACATAGACAAATACACAGAGATACACAAACAAACACAAACATACACACACATAAGTATATGTGTGTGAATGTTTACTAATTTCATCAATGTACACTAAGAAAGGGCAGAAACGATGGTGTAAATAATGGTCCTATTCCCCCAAAAATACTTATACGTCTCTGTAGAGAAAACCTTTTGTCTGTTTTACTATCATGAGCCTGTTCGCCGAGTAAGTTTTAGTTGAGTCCTTCAAATTATGACGGTGCTTTTCAGCGCTTGCGACATAAAATACACTTTGGATTCCAGTAATATGAGGCACCACTGAATAGCAGTTATACTCATCTTCAAACCCGGAAACAATCATAAAAACTAAAATATTATAGATACAAACTCCTTTACCACAGTGTCGGCAATCGAGAGAGAAACGATGTGCAGCGTAAAGTATCACTTCTAAGCAGAAAACTAGAATCCAAAATTATGTTGTCAGACAAGGAATAAACATTGATAGACAAAAAGGAGAAATATACTCAGAGCACAGGCTTCCTATGGCGAAGAGTTGTAACCGAACGAAAGTGATACAAACTGGCACACCATCGGTTCTGCATACTTGTGAAATTAACGTACAAGTGTAGAATAATACATTTCTAAATCTCTCAGAGAAATTTATGCAGTAGTGATACGATGAAGTAGTTGTATGCGGTTAACTTAATGTGACAGTCCCCTGAAAGGAATAATACTACTCCTGGTTAGACCTAAGAAGCTGCGCCGCTTCCTGTCGGCCTTGATACATTTCCTGTGTCCTTATCTCCCCCACCATTGTAAACAAGGACACAGGAAATGTGTCGAGGCCGGCAGGAAGCGGTGCAGCTTCCTAGGTCTAATCAACATTAGTATTATTCCCTTCAGGGGACTGTCACATTAAGTTGACAGCATACAACTACTTTAACGTACAGGTGGCTGAGTACTCTATAGACACGCGTTCCCTTAACGTAGTTCTCAGGGAGATTGAGCCTGATACAGAATGTGACAAGGCTGACCCTTTGAAATACAGGTACAACTCAGTTTTGCCAGCTGGGAGGCCTGGAGCAACGAGAAGTAAAGTGTCTTACTGAAGAATACAACCCACTGCCAGCAATTTAACTCAAAACCTTATGATAGGGAGTAGAATAGCCCTAAACACTAAGCCATTTGTTTTCACCAAAGGTATTCTATATGTAATACGAAAAACACGAATACCACTACAGCCAAAAAGGGTTTTACATATTATAAGTGAATATATATATATATATATATATATATATATATATATATATATATTGGTTTCAAATCTTGGCACAAGGACAGTAGTTTCGGGGCAGGGGGTAAGTTGATTACGGTGGTGCTTTAACTCAGAACGTAAAGGTGGAATTTCGCTAAGAGTTTTATCCGGCGCATTAATGATTCTGCCTGTTTGCCACCTTAATGATCGCAAAAGATAATGTTACAAATATCACATCAGGCACAAAAAAGTATATAAGAATGAAAAGGGGGAAAGTTTGATCAGTAATTCGAACAAAATAGTAAGTGAAAACGTCCAAATCACACAATATATTTAGAAGTGCACATTCGATAATGGAAACTGAATATTTTATTTGTTAACAATAGATTTATTTTTCCATGAATTTAAATCGTTGATCATAGTATTTTCATTTGTGTTATTGTCTTCAGTTAGATATCAACTAAATTATACAAGGCCGTATAATTAAAGATCATGGAGAAATACATTAATAACTAGTAGCTTGAATAATAAATATAGTTTATAGTATATCGGAATATTGTAAAAGTCTAAAAAGATAAAATATTTAAAGAAACTTACATTCTAAATACATTTTTGAAAAAAGAAGGTATCACACAAGCATTATATATAGAAATAAGTTAATACCCGTATTATGCAGTGTGAACTATTAAGTGCCTTGGACTCTAATATTTTCTTCCTGAGAAAATGTTAGATATTACAAAATCGAGCTGAACAAATCAGTTAGTTTGTCTTGAAATATTGTTCATCGTTGAACGTAACGAAAACTTCAATATTAGTTAGGAAATAGCAAGGAATATTGGCAAATAATATATTACGATATCAATAGGATATTAGATAGGACATAAATAAGAGAGTTTCCGATGAGCAGAAAAAAGATTCCGAAATAGAATGTGAATCATTGTTACAAAAGTAATAAACAGTATAGAAATTTAGCCAGCTGTCAGCTTTAAGTAAATACCTGATAATTATGAAATACAAGCACTTCACCTAAATAATTTTAAAATGCACTTAAAATACACTTACAGAGTCATAATTAGGCAACCAGCTAGTCTAGCGGTTATCAGAATCGTCTGTCGCCTGCAGTGTGTATATATTTCCGAATATCGTATTAAAAGAAACAGTCAGGATAGTGGACATATTCGTAGACCGTAAAATGTCTGTCAATTTTAACACACCTCTTTCGAAGACAAACACAGATCAGAAGGAAAATATATTTAACAGACAAGCATGTATGTTAATGCCAAAAAGAACCAGGTGTCACTGCTAGTGTCCGTATTGAAAAGAATATTAGAAGAAAAATATAACACATACACGCGAACACTATAATAGACTGTCACATTCTTACTATACCTCAAAACGACTGCCACGATGATAACACAGACTATGATCAATGGTGATAAAGGAATATGATCCCGCTTTCAAATGTAAGGATATTTAGGATTAGCACTGTCAAGGTACCTGCCAAAGGGTAAAAGATGGACTCCCTCATCTATGTTTATTGAAAATATAAAGATATAAAATCATGACCACACATAAAACTATGACCTACAACAAAAAATAAAAGCATTAAATCGGAGACTGAACAGCATGCAAGAAACCTCATACTGAATAAAAGATGAAAAACACAAAGCAGAAACAGGTATACCAATTACAAACGTGAACCATCGAAACACATTGAAAATGCTATAGAAGACATGCGAGAGAAAAAAACAAAACAGAAAAAACGAATGTATTATTGAAAATCGAAAATAGGCAAAGAAACCAAAGTAAAATCCAATACAATGTTTAGTTCCATAGTAATCTTTATGGAAACATTCAAATAAATATACCGAATCACAAAAAAATGTAACCACCATCACACTTAACAAAATACATAGATGTATATCCATAACAGTTCTGAGTATTAAGCGAGGACCGCAGTAAATTTATCAAAGAAAGGGAACAAAACAAAGCGCAACCAGCAAACGTGTGTCACTGTTAATAAATGAGAAAGCTACCTGCGAATAACAACTCTATAAAAGAATAAGTGAATAAAGTAGGACCGCGTCAGTAATTCTCTGCACCGGAAAAAAATACCTTAATTGAAATAGAATTACTAGTTTAATCTATTCGAAAGATGTGGAAGCATGAGGGTAAACGGGTTTCATTCAATTAGCGACAGACACACTTTACACATACTCCAAGAAAAATCTAAAGAAATCATATAAAATTAAATTGAGAATTCTTTGGCAAATGGAAAATAAAGAACCGGCACCAGAAAGAAAATTGTATAAGAAAAGTTTATCGAGAAAAAAGAAAAAAATTCCACATACTGAAAGAAAGACTTAATTCGTTTTGAGGAAATGCATGTATAATACGTTTTGGGAAAAGTAATTATGGTTTTCTTTACATTTTACATGGATATTGGAAAAAAATTATAAAACGAGGTCGCACAAATACTAATAGGAAATCAACTTCATTGACGGGAACGGAGAACAACGTTTAGAAACAAAAATTTATAGATGACCAGAATGAAAAAAAAAAAAGAATAATAAATAGGTCGATAAGCAGATATTCACGATCGACTTGGCCAATAATCATATAAGGATGTTCTTGCTGAGTTTCAAACCATCTCACACAGGTCTCCAATTTAGGACCACGGCCCTAATATTGACAGAGACGGTAAAAGATAACTACGAGAAATTAACTCTTTTGACATTAAAAAAAATCATTAACACCTACTAGAGCATAGTTCGACAACTCTAACTCGATGGAGTATAATCAGATTGTGATACACTTGAAAGTATGTTTTCTGAATTATCTCTCCAAATGGTACGAAAAAACATTTTGGGAAATTTGCAGAATTTTATAAAACTTGAAATATTAAACTCGCCAACCAGAACAACTTCAGGTGCAACACAGATGTCAGGTGGTCATGTTGGTGAGGATATAACTCTTTCGTTTTTCTAGTCCTGTCCACTTACTCCTTCCACTTAGACGCAAACCGATGAGGTTGTCTAGTGTGTATAATCGGGATTGCGACTGTATAGTCTGGCTATTGATTTTATGTATTTGATTGTGATTTAGGAGCCTGGTATTCGACTAGAACTGCAGGGCGATGAGAATAACTTCTTCCACAGAAAACTGATAATGAAGACATTATCGACATCGCTTCCATTATTTTTTACTGTAGTCCGTCGTATTTCGACAGTAATACTTGTATAGAAGGAGGCGTATGGAGCACCACATGCACAGATTTTTTCATCCCGCCTTCACGCTTAAAGTCGAGAAAGAAGTCCCAGCACCAGATAAATCGAATAATACAGGAGATATCTCATCACACAGCGGTTAGAAGTATATCAAATTGTTCTATTGTGGCCAGGCAAGAGGAAGTATTTTATGCTGCAGTCACTGGAGATATAAATAACTTTCTTTCTGTCTTGAAAGATTTGATCAGGCAAGGTGACAGCCATCTTATCTACGTAGATTTTTCAAATGTATTTCCTTCCCGGCTGTGGGTGGTTGAAGTTTTAAAAAAATACTTGTCAGTAACATTGACTGTTGTCCTTTGTTCAAGATGTTCTTAATTTGACAGCAAGTTTATTTGCGTGTCTGCTTTCTTGTTAATATTGTTTATGTCGTCAAATATGCGTTTTCTTATTTTAAATTGATTGTCTTTAGTTGAGATGGTATCTGTTACTTGCATTGCCATGCTTCTTGTTATTTTTATCTCTTTATATTTTGTTCATTTAACGTTCATTTTCTTTGTTTGAAATTCTTTCTTGTATCCGAAGATTGAATTATTGATTTCTTTCAATGAGAATAGTCAGTACACATGTTTTCTTTTTTGCTAATGGTACTGCTTCTCTAGTAGAGAGACTCATACTAAACATTATAATAAATATGAAATTCCGGTAAAAGTTTAAAGTGATGTTTAGAACAAGACTCTTCTCTGACACACAAAGATTAGAGATAAGGTGCATCCGTGGCTGGGTGTCATTTTGTATTCCAATATGGGCAGATGGTTAAAGCAAATCTGGCGAGAGATGACATGTAATCAGGGCATGCGAAGGGAGTTGCAGGGGGTAAAAACCCATTCACTAAGCTACACAAAAATATATAAGTCTAACCATTTATGTGCACCCAACCGACATGAAAATTGGTGGTACACTGCTAGACATATAACTGCGACGTATGTACAATTAAGAACGACAGTAATCCCTCGACTATCGCGGGTCTTACCTTCCAAAATCCCCAGTGATAGGTGAAATGGTACTGCACTTTATATTTCTTACTTATTTTGATTATTTGTATATACTTACTTTATTATAAATGCAAAACATCACCACGGAAGTATCGAGGTAAGCTTAATTAATAAACCGCGATAAATGAACCGCGATAGGTGGAGCGCGATATGGCGAGGAATTACTGTATCTTATTGCATTTTTGCCACAGGGAAATAAAATTAATGAGAAAGAACATGGGAAAAGATTGCAACGAAAAACTAAGAAAGCAGTATGAGATAAGCTCCACAAATTATGGAGTTATGGTGTTGCACAAAGTCTTAGAAATAGACGCGAAGTCAATCCATCCTTAACAGTTGACAAGTAATAGTAACATTTGTTCGACTTGTGTGATGCATGATCTGGAGCCGGGAACCTGATCGTTGATTTCTGTATCTGATCGAGTTTGGGGACTTTGGTCGTTACCTTCTAGTTGTGTTACAAGGCAAATATTTCATTCAACATCGCAACTGGAGCTTCAGCTTGTAAAATTGTGATGCTGGTAAAACTGGATGCTTCTGAGACCTGTTCTTTATATGGCTAGCTTTGTTACTTTTCTTTTCGGATATTCGATTTCCTTCGACAGAATAGTTTAAAAGTCATTTATTGATTCGGGATTAAGAGATGATGGCTGCAGAGAAAAAAGTGTCCAAAATTTGGAAGAAAACAAAAGAAATGAATCCCCGAATGAAAAACAACACAAAACAATTAATACAGGTGAAAAGTAACAAATTTAGCAAAAGAATTACGGTGTCCTTACACAGAAAATCAATGAACATGACCAAAAAACAATTAAATGTACTTCGCTCTTCTTTGAAAATCAAATCGAAATAATTAGGTAATCCACGTCTCTTCGGAGAAGTTAGATTTATAATATAGGAAACATGTAACAGATAAGATGTAAGAAAAAAATAAAATGACCACAAATCCATTATATGACATTGAAACATTGCTCTGCTGAAAATAAGAGCGTTTCTTAGCCCCAAACCACTCAAAATAATTTGACAGTTAGTTTCGATTCGTTGAGACCACAATATGAGCATGAGAAGAAAGGCGAAACAGGTGAGTGCTCTAAAACTGTGAATGATAAATTGCTCATATTTTGCAACTTTTAATAATGTTGTGTTAATTATTGTGTTTTATTTTACTTTTCGAGTTAAATAATTTTACTTTCAAAGTAAGCATGCGTATATGAATGTCGTTATTCCGTTTTATTTCAAGATTTCTGGCTAATAGGGAAAGAATCAGTTTCTAAACTAGATCCAAGGCTCTCCTTCGCTGGAATTTCAACATCAAAATGGGTATTTTTGTATGCATATATGTATTTATGTATACGTGCCGTTTGTATGTTTTGTTTTATGTATATCTTCTCAAGCATATACTTGAATTTGTAGACATGCTCATATATACTTAAATGATAAACTTCTGGAAAGTTTTACAGATTTTTACAATTGCAGTGAGGGTTTGGATCTGTAGCCTTCGAATCAATTTTCTTCTTTTCAGTTTTGAGAAGCCTAATTTCTCAAGACTGGTATTTAGGCAGTAGGTTACATATCCATTTGCACCAATAATTACGGGTATAAAGCTGGACTTGCAATGTGGATAGAGGGACTGTAGATTTCTCAATAGTCCAGCGTAGGGTAGGTATTCTCTTTTTCACTGATCTTCAGCTTTATATTAACATATACAGCTTCACTACTCTGTCCCAAACTATTATATCAGGTCTATTGTGTTTACATTTTATTGAGGTTTTCACTGAGACATTCAACAAGTAGTCCTTTTTATTATGAGAAGCTATTGCTTCCAGCATACTGTGGGCTCTTATTTCTTTGTCCTCGGGGTTATTCTTTCGACGGATCTACGTTATACAATATCCTAGCTACAACATTATGTCTCATCGGTAGATAATACCATGATGATATTTTTGAATAACAGCTTATGATACGGGTAATATTTTCCGTTTATATATGTACGTATGTGTGTCTAGTCAAAATGTATGTATGTATGTATGTATGTATGTATATAGAGTGGCTATAAGAGTAATCCAGATAAACTGATATGGAGCTACTGATGCAAATATATATGCTTGGGCTAGTTATATAAAATATACATACATGCATATACAAATGTAAATACGGAGACGGATGTACAATGGAAACAGAAAGCTGAAAATTTTCAGATGAATTGTCATTTATAACTATATAGATATTTATATATTTATAGAATAAATTTACATGGTGTACAAAAAGTACAGAAAACCAAGGTGAATGGGCATGGTAGTTCAAGTTTCACGGCTGTTTCTGGGGGTTTGGAATTACGTAATAATTATAATTTTGGCTGATGGAGTATGTAAAAATGAAGTATATGCAACCAGTAGTGCATGCGTATAAACATTCCGTATCGTTATGGCAACCGTGAAGGAGATAAACAGGTAACCGATATGAATAATTCTTTCTAATTTTCACACGAGGCTAACAATATCTTTAAGTAAAGTGTCAATTGATTATGATCCCAGGGATCGACTTGTACTTACTGCATCGACACCCAAGAATTTGAACTCACAACAGAATGTCGGATGAAATGCCTGGTGTATTTTTCCAGCTCGCCGGCTTGACCGATATAAATAATGACTTTATAAAGAAAGGACCTGATCTTGCTCTGCAAGTTTTGCAAAGGGAATACGAAGTTTATTTATGAGCAGGAGATAAATATATTTCTCCATGCGTCTTATAAAACCCCATTCTAAATAGAAAAAGAAAAGTATGACAAAATTCTTCAATAAATTTTGAACCTGGCAATAACCTTGATCTAAAAATAAGCACAAATCCAAAGAAACTAGGGAATTTAAAGTAGATACATTCTCATAATAGCAGACAACAGAAATAGGAGGGAGACAGAATACAACGAAAATACAAATAATGAAAAGAAATCAATATATATTTTTGGTAAGTAGAACAATAAGATAAAAATAACACGTAGAAAATGAGGGCAATAAACTACAAAACCCAACAAAATATACGTATAGCACATAGAAGAGAATTAACAGGAACAACATAATTGAAAATATAACAATAATAGATTTCTGAGGAAAATTTAGCAACGGTAAATATTAAACATGGAGCGTGTGGACGTGTCTGAAAACTTAAAATCCAGGTATAGTTTTATGGACCAAAGAATGTAAATGCCAATGTTCTACATGCTTTGGCTATAACAAAATATTGTATTAGTTCCGAGATGACATAGTAAAAATAAACTAAACTTTAAGTCTGATTATAACGGATTCAGTGAAGGCATACAACATTATCAATATCACCAGGTTAAATGAAATTAATGTATAGCAAGTCAATAGTAATCAGAATGGATGAATGAACATGAATGATTTCTTAATTGTTTTCTCTGTGACGCTAATATCTAAGATAATTTAAAGCACAACGGTCTTAAATACAGGTAAATGAGGACAATGAAACATCTTCTGTATGAGAGCAATTCGTCCGATGGAGATGATAAAAAATTAAATGCATAAATACATATATGACATAGATTTATAACAGTCATATGGGATTCGTTGCACGAGGAAAAAAATGTCAGAACAGCCAAGACAAGAATAAAACTTATCAAAACTATTAATGTTATCAAGCTCACTAAAATACTGTTTGATAAACGCGACACAAATAAGAGAATGATACAATAAAATAAACAATACCAAACGAAACGAAGTACTAACAAGACTAGAGGAAACTAAACAAGAGCCAGAACTAGAAAACCACACAAAGTATAGGAACTAAAGTGAGTTACTTTAAATACAGAATAATATAAAGTTCCAAATAATATGAATAAAACAACAAAATGAATAATAAATTAAAATCTATAAATACTCTCATGGAGCAAGAACAAAGTAAAAATAACAGTCACTTACGCAGGAAACCTAATGATAACATGGCAACAGTAGATATTTAAATACATTTGCCCATGGCACTAAAACCGACCACTAATAGTAACGAAGACAGATTCAGTTATATGCATCAGCCATTTTATACTATTTTCATGTGAAAATATTACTGGATAGAATAACCAATTTCTCGCCAGCCTTAACGTATTTTGCCAAGAATAAAAACTTAATCAAGAGACAAACAGAAAAAATGTACAACGTTCTCATGAATGGAAATGTTGGAAGACCACTATGGAGGAAACAAAATGAAGCGCTGGAACAGAAGAAGCTTGCTAAGAACTGACACGTGAAGAAGATTAGATACCATATAATACAATCAGCTGGAAGACGTAAGAAAATGTAAATAAACCAACAAAGTAAGAAAAGTGTGGACCTTTACGAACAATATCTAACTTACACAGAAATACTACTTGAAAGATATTGGAAGAACAAAAAAACAACACAGCTGACTGGTTCTATAACAGAAGCAGGAACTCAGACTTTAAATATTCTGATGATATCAACTCTAAAGACAATACCCCCAATACACACACGCACGCGCACAAACAATAAAACTTTATCTCAAATACATGTGCACAAATTAAAAAGCAACTAATTAATTTTCATTAGTGTAGAATGGTGGTTAAGTATAAACAATTCAGAAAAAATATATAGAAAAACGTACCCAGTATAGCCATAAATACTGTTACAAAAAAGTTTGAATTTCAGGATAATTAATGAAACTTTGAACGTTTATTTATGTATTGAAAATAAACCTCACCTTTGTCGATACAACGCTTCAACAGCTCAGGACATCCATCTATTGCATTGAGCACAATATTGATTTGAAAATTGGTTGTTTCAGTGACAAGAGCACGCTTAATAGAACCCAAATCTTTGTGTGGATTATCACAAGCCATCCCTTTCAACTCTGACAACTGTTTGTAATCCATGCGCCGAGGGGGCCAATCCGTCACATTGAGGAAGTCAGGAACATTCTGTGATAGCGTCTCCTGAGTAACCTTGGCTTTGAGCCCGGGTGCTGGATCCTGCTGGATCCCGCTGGATGCTCCGTTCTTTGCCATTGAACAAGGATTTGTTAAGGCTCTTAAGATTACCCTCTAGGACATCAGTGATGTAGACACGAGCCGTGATTTTCATCCATTTCCACATACATGCAGCTCAGTTACCCCTTCGTAAGACACACCTCACCAAACCAGTATCTTTTGTCAGACACATACACACACACACACAAACACAAACACACACACACACACACACACACACACATACACACACACACACACACGCATACACGCATGCGAACACACGGGTACACATGGACATATATACTTGGGCCGGCTGAAAGTTTCATAGGCTTACCAATTTAACCAAATGAGATTTATTTTCCTCATAATCCAGCTTCCATTCCACACATGATACAGCTTCCTTTCCTAGGCCTTTTCTAGGCAATTTAATCCCCATCTTCGGAAGTTCTCGGCAAGTCCTCGGACTTTTGCAGGATGTCTCCCCCATACTCGGCACTTTCTCGTACGTTTCCAGTTAGTCGCCTGGTAATCTCAACCTGATCCTCGGGACTTTTGTCAGCTGAATGGACTAGTGGACTGGAGCAAAGTGAAATAAAGTGTCATGCTCAAGGACACAACGCGACGCCGGGATTCGAACTCGGGACCCTACGATCCGAGCCAAATACTCTAACAACTGAGCCACGCGCCTTCACTGTACATAGCGTATATACATATATATACATATACGTATTGATATATGTTATTTACATACGTAGACATGTACATAATATATACATATGTAAATTACATATATCAATATTTATATATTTGTATGAATGATGAAAATGCCATCTAGTATACACAGGATTTAAATGCAAGGTATTATAAATTTCATGCCTCTCATAACAAAATAGTCAGACGAGCTTGAATAATGTATTATCGAGCAGTGGTTTAGGCTCAAGAAGCATGATATGTTGTACATGATATGCCATGATCGTGTGGAGGCGCAATGGCCCAGTGGTTAGGGTAGCGGACTAGCGGTCATAGGATCGCGGTTTCGATTCCCAGACCGGGCGTTGTGAGTGTTTATTGAGCGAAAAAACACTTAAAGCTCCACAAGACTCCGGCAGGGGATGGTGGCGAATCCTGCTGTACTCTTTCACCACAACTTTCTCTCACTCTTACTTCATGTTTCTCTTGTGCCTGTAATTCAAATGCTCAGCCTTGTCACGCTGAATATCCCCGAGAACTACGTTAACGGTACACGTCTCTGTGGAGTGCTCAGCCACTTGCACGTTAATTTCACGAGCAGGCTGTTCCGTTGATCAGATCAACTGGAACCCTCGACGTCGTAAGCGACGGAGTGCCAACAACATATGCTATAATAGCTCGCCTGATAATTGTATCGTCAGAGGTATGAAACTTATAGTAGCTCGCATTTAAATATTGTATACGTTAAATGATATTCATCTTTCATAGAATGAGTACATTTTTCTGGCGATACCACAAAGGGAACACTAAACCATGCATATAAGTATATTGATGTATATTTATGCACATAAATATGCATGTATGTATACATGTAGATCTATCTCAGTGTCTGTTTTCCC